>NW_020290808.1:54652-198706 GCF_003184695.1 Aspergillus brunneoviolaceus CBS 621.78
ATAATTAAAATAATTAAAATAATTAAAATAATTAAAATAATTAAAATAATTAAAATAATTAAAATAATTAAAATAATTAAAATAATTAAAATAATAAATTTAAGTATTATAAATAGAATATAAAGATATTAAATTTTTTATAAAATTATAATAATATTATACCAGTTAAACTTCATTTTCTGAATACAAAAAAAATTAAATTTAAAATTTTTTTATTTTTTTTCTTTAGTTTAATTTATAACAGAAAATAAAATAGATTTATAATTTATAATATACTTTTAAAAAAGCTTCTTAGAAGTATTATATAAAAAATTAAAAAATTCTAGCTATAGTTAGTTATTTAGATTTTATTTATTAATAAAAATAGTACTAATATATTAATAAATAATTCCTAAAAAATTATGAAAATATTAAAAAATTATAAAATTATTTTATTTAATAAATTTTTTTTATTTAAAATATAGTTATTTTATAGTCTAATATTATAAAGCAGTATAAACAGATCTACTAATAAAATAATTAGAATTTAAAAAATTTTTATTTTTATTTAAATATCTTAAAGTATTATTTTAAAATCTAAATAAAATAATAAATATATATTAATCTTTTTTTTAAAACTGGTATCACAACTTAGTTAATATATTTATAAATAAATATTAAAACTATTAGACTTTTAAAAAAAATAATTCTTATTTTTTTTTATTATTAGAATATATTAAATTAAAAAAAACAAGATTTAAAGATATAAGAATACTATTTAAATAATATTTTTAGAAAATCTAGATTCTTATAATTTAATAATAAGTTTTTTTTATTAAAATCTTCTTAAAATAAAAGAAATTAGAGAAAAAAAGTTTTTTATTATTATAAATATAATAATAAATATTCTTTAGCCAACCAATACTTTTATAAAAATAAAAATAAAATTAAAATATTTTAATTTTAGTAATTTTAATATTATTATAAATAAAATATTTACTAAGATAATTTCAGATATTAATATTAATTTATATAAAATACTTAATAATAAGAAAATTAGTTTTAAATAATATATTATATATTATAGTATTTTTTATATTAATTTTTTCTATTTTAATCTAAAATTTGGAATTTCTTTATATATTTAGATTATCATTTATATCTAGTTAGTTCCGAAAATACGTCCGAATCTGTTTATTAGTAATAATATAATAAAAAAATATTTTTGAATCTTAAATATACTATTAATATAATTTATAATTATAAGAACTATATTTTTTATATATTTTAATACCGAAGACTAATTTATTTATTTATCTATTTAATAAAGTATATAAGTATTTTATTATATTTTAAAATATATGTTTTTATTAAAGCTAAAACTAAAAATAAAAATATTTTATTTAAAGTTTATAATATAATCTTTTATCCAACCAATTAAATAGTTAATATTATTTTTTATATATATTTGATTAATTATAATTTTTTTATTAAGGCTGAGAATAATATGTTTAAGTTTATTATTTTTATAAAATATTTTTAGTTGAAAAGTCTTTCTAGTAATAAATTTATAATTATATTTTATATTAATATTAATATATCTGATTTTACTTATACTAACATTTTTAAATTATTAATATTAATAAACTTAGTGTTTTTAATTGCTGATATAAATAATTTTATATATTATTATTATATTAATTATAATCTTACTGACATGTCTATTTTTATTATAATAATTTTATATATTTAAATATTTATATATATATTTAAAAATATATAATCTGATTTATTTATATTAATTTTTTTTATATTACATTTTTTGGAACCGGCTATATTAATTTTTTTACTTATATTATTAGTTATAAAAGATGTTATTATTATACTAAATAATATTGTTATATATAATAATAAGATATCTAATAAAACTGAATATTTTATAATTATAGTAAATTAATATAATATTTAGATTATTTTATTTGGTAATAATATCGGTATTATTTTAAGATTTAAAAATAAATAAATACTAATTTTTTTATATAATGAAAAAAGAATAATATTTAAAGCTTATATCTACTATATTAGTTTATATAATTAAAAAAAAATTAATAATATTCTTAATTTATTATATAAATAAAATAAAAAAAATATACTAAAATATATATATTATTTAGATATCTTATTTTCATTCTTTAAAAAGATATATAAATTAATAAAAAATATAAATATAGAAAATATATTATTATTAATCTGTGCGGTGCTAAAACCGAAGTTATTTTTAATATTTATTTAGTTTTTTATTAAGAATAAATTTATAAACTTTTTTATAAATATAAATATATAAGTATTATTAATACTGTTAAATACTTCTACTAGTAGCTGGTTGTTTATAATTATTAAAATTATTTAATAATAATTAGTTATTATAATTAAAAGATTTTTAATATTACTATAATAAAAAAGATAAATAATATTTTTTATATTTAAAAATATATAAAAAAATTTTTAAAGGCTTATTTTTTGTTAAAATCTATATTAACAATTTAGTTACTAAATTTAAGATATTTGATAATAAAATTAATTATTCTAATTATTTTAATTTTAATAGATATTTATAATATTTTTATACTCTGTTTAATTATTTAGAAATAATTAATATTAAAATTAAATTTAGAAAGTTGTTTATAGAATTCATATTTATTAAAATATTTAGTTTTTATATTAATATACTTAGTTTGCTTATGTTTAAGTTGAAATTCAAAATATTACATATTTTAATTTTTTTATATATTTTAGTAAAATTAGAATGATATTTTAGTCTTACTAGTTGCTTTAAATATTGAATATATTAATATATATAAAAAACAGCCCTTCTTTAAATATATAAAATGACATTATTAAAAAATAGTCTAATTAAAAATTATTTTCGAAAGAATTATACAGTATATATATTACTAGATTTAATAAAAAAGAGCTTGATTTTTTTAATATTTTATAATATAATATAATAAATTTTTAGATAATTTATAATAACTTTAATAAGCAGTTGTTTATTAATTTAAATATATTAAAAAATATAATATTATAGTATATTATACTTTTAATTATTTTATTTCTTAACTTAAAGATACTAAGAAGTAGAAGCTAGTTTCTTTTTTATATATAAAAATATAATTTACTTTTTTTATATTTTATTTTTTTTTAATTTATTAAGACTTGTTATTAGTTTATTAAAATAAAAGTTATTTATTTTATATAAATAGTTTTTAAGCTTTATACTATAATTAAAAACATAAATATAAATAAACTTTTAATTACTTTTATTAATTATATATTTATTGTTGGTTTATATATTTAGAAATTTATATATAATATAGTTAATATCAATAAGATTAATAAATATTTTATTTAAATTGTATAGTTCATTTAATTATATTATATTTATATATATTATTATTTTAGTATTATAAATATTATTATAGATATACTTTTCAGATTATTTTATATTAATAGGAAATCTTGTCTATTTAATATTAATCTAGATAAATATTCTATTTAAATAAGCTTCGGAATGATTATTATATTACTTTATTTATTTAATAAGTTAAAAAAATATATTAGAGACGGTTATATTTTCGATACTTAAATAATTAAAATACTAAATATTTTATATAATAATATTAAATTAAAAAATCTAGCTGTTTTATTATATATTAAAGATAACAGATTACTTTATATATTTAAGTATATTATTTATAAGATAAATAATAAAATAAATATTATTATTAATAATTTTTAGTTTTATTTTTTTTATTAATTATCTTAAAATATTTTTGTTATAGTTTATAATAACTAGTATTATATTAGTTTTAATAAGTATTTCAATATTTTTAAAATCTTATATCTTTATTAAAGATATTAATTATTTTGTTAATATTTTATTTACTGTTTAATATATTTTTTATATAAGAGTTTTAAATATAAGTTATATAGTAAATTTTAATTTATAATATTTTTATATATTTTCTTTTATATTATTATACTTAATTTTATTACTTGTATAGACAAGTATAATCAGCTGCTTATTTTAGTAGATAAGTTTATTAAAAAAATAAAATATATATTTAAAAACACGAAGTAGAAAGCTTTTAATTAAAATAAAAATATTATAATATATCTATAGTTATATAATTAGAAAATTTTATATATTTTTATTAATAATTATAACTATTAATTTATAACTAATCTGTCTTTTAATCTATATTCCGGTTTATTATTATAATAGTCTTTTAATATTATATATTATTTTTAAACCAACAAAAGCATCGAATATATTATAACTAAAGATTTTTTGTAGCTGTTTTAATTTTTTTAATAGTATTTTTTAATAGTCTTATTTATTTATTTACCGGCTCGATATTTTACTATTTTATGTATAATATTAATTTTTATAAATTATAGTACTTATTTAAAATATTTAATTATTATATTAATAAAAAAAGTAGAACTTTATATCTTTTTATTTTAATATAGAAGATGTTATTAAGTATACTGTTATATATATAAAAAGTTACTATAACTATATATATATATATATATATATATATATTTATATTTTTTAGTATTAATAATAAAGTATATTTCTGTTTTTATAAAGATTATAATTTTTTTATTATAAAAGATATTCTGAAAAAGCTGAAATACTAATAGTTTAGTTTTTTTTTATATTTTTAATCATATCGGCTGTTTATTTTATTATTTTAAGCTACTAAAAACTTATTATATATATCTAGTTATATTTATTATATAATTAGAGCCAGCTTTCAAAATAAAAATATCTAAAATAATCTGTTAATTAATTTCTTTAATTAATAGTTTTAAAAGTCTTTTTATAGTCAACAAAGCTGCTAATAAATAAAAAATTAAATAAATTTTTAACAAGTATATATATTAATACAGCTGAAAATTAATATATATTAAATATTTTGTCTGATAGCTCGGTTATAGTTTAAAATATAATTAATAAGTATATAATTATAATCTTAAGTCTTCCGATTTGGTTTATAATTATAAAAAATAAATTAATTAATTTTGACTTTTTTATTCTCTGTTTTTTGATAGGTCCGACTTTTTATTATATTATTATATTATTTTTTATTTTTTTATATTTGTATTTTTCTGTTTTAGTTTAATTGTTTAATTATTTGTTTGTATTAATATCTTTAATAATATTATATTTATATATTCTCTTCTTTATATATTCTAAATATTTTATATAGTTTATTATATTAAAAATAATATATTTTTTATTAAAATAGATAATTATAGCTGTTACCGATTTATTTACTAGTAGTAACTGTTGTTTCTGTCTGGAATATTATTTATAATATTAATATCTATTATTTACTATATTACCGCCTATAGCGGCTTTCTGTATTCTTGTTTTTATGAAGAATATAACTATCTTTCACTACACAAATTGTTCATATCAATACAGCTTTTAACTAATATTCTAAAATATTTTAAATAAAATATAATAAATAAATTTGAAAATATTTTAGTTTATTAATAAAACTATAGCTATTTATTAGTATTTTAATTATATTAAATATAAATTCATATTTATTATTCTAATAGTAGAAATAAAACAGAAAATAATTTATAATAATACTAAAATATAAATAAAATAAGAATTATAATAAAATTATAATAATAAGATTAAATAATAATGAAAAATTTATGAAATATAATTATACTGTTATTATTATATATAAAAATAGTATATTTTTAAAATAAAATAATATTAACTTATAAAATATTAATTTAAATTTAATCTAATTTTATAGTAGTATTATCTACTATTATTATTTATATTAGATTAATTAAAATTATAAGTAAAATAGCAGTATTATATTATTTATATATTATTAAAAATAATTATATATAAAAAAGTCTAATTATTATAAATAATTCTTAATATTCTAATTAGTTCTTTATAAGTTCTTTCTTTTTTTATATAATCATTGTAATATTAATAAATCTATTTTTTTTAATATATTTAATCTTTTTTTGCTAGACTATAAAAAAATAAGAATTAGTTTTAAATTTATTAGACTACTATTATTCTATACCTAACTGACCCCTTTTTCTTAATAATAGTATAAAACATTAATCATAGTATAGTAGCTGCGGCAGATACTGTTATGAACAATTCATTAAGTAGTAGGTAGTTGTATTAAAAAGATAGTCCATAAAGACTGGAATAGCTAAAGACAGTAATAAGATAAACCGCAGTCACCATAACGCAGGTGACACCCCAGGCAGAAACAACAGTCACCACCAATAATGGAATCAGTAACGGCCACAGATACTGCAGCAGTAAAATAGAATAATAGAAAATTAAAAAAAAAATAAAATCAAAGACTAAGTAGAAACATATATTAACTGAAAATAGATAAAGAAATACTTTAGTTCCTTTTATACAATTTATAATACTGGATACTGAATAAAATATCAGCTTTGGTCTATAGTATAAAACTTTAACAATAATCAAATAACTGCAGCAGATACTACAACAGCAAAATAAAACAGTAAAAATATTAAAAACAAAACCAGAGGCTAAGTGGAGATATTCTTTAGATTTCCCTGTTGTCTTTGATATAGATTTATTGTAGAATCATCGAAGTCTGATGCGTGATATGACAACACTTACTTTTATAATGCAAGCTCATCTTCACATAACATTTGCAAATGATCTTATTGCCTGTATACAGGCATGGCCTCTGATACCGCTACAAAGTCGGGGAAGTCATTCGAGAATCAATGGCTGATGGGAGATACTCCACCAGGTGCCGGATTATGTAAGGTACTTATTTGCTCAGGTACGCCACATAACCACTTCCGCGTGGTACCCCTCTAAATAGCGACATTCTGTCCCTCACTATTATTGCCTTTTCATTGCTAGGAATCGCATGTTGACTAGATGTGGCGATCGATCTTATATCACTAGCATTGAAAGACTAACTATTTAGCTCTGCTTTGTTAACCCATCCCTAACTCATTCCTAACCAATCCCTATCCTATCTCTCTACTCATCTGCGTCTCCAACTTACGAATTCACCTTAACACGAGTCCAATGTCCGAAAACATAGTTCCCCCAAAAGGAAAATGGCCGGTTGATCCCCAGGACGATTTACCCATCTCAGAAGACCGTATATGGGTGGATGGTTGTTTTGACTTCAGTCACCACGGTGAGAGGCTGTAACGTCTCCTTGGTACCGTGTTCCCGAAAGCTGAGTTTCGTAGGACATGCGGGTGCCATGCTACAGGCCCGTAGGCTAGGCAGAGAACTTTATGTTGGTGTACACTCCGATGAGGCCATCCTAGAGAATAAAGGCCCAACAGTGATGAAATTGGAGGAGAGGTAAGTTAATTCTTGCATTGGTTCATTGTAGAACTTGACTGATCATGGCCTAGAGTAGCTGCAGTGGAAGCATGCCGATGGGTAACTCGCTGCGTGCCCTCGGCTCCCTACGTGACTTTCCTGCCCTGGGTGTCACATTATGGATGCAAGTATGTCGTGCATGGCGATGACATAACCTCTGACAGCAATGGCGATGACTGTTATCGTTACGTGAAGGCTGCAGGCCGTTTCCGAGTGGTCAAGCGAACGCCGGGAATATCCACAACTGATCTTGTAGGACGCATGCTTCTCTGTACTAAAGGGCATTTCGTTAGAAGTGTGAAGGAGACGATTACTGGGAAAGAAGGCTCCGGTAGCGAGGAGGAACGCGCACAATTTGGTGAGAATCTGCTGCAGAGAATTCGCGACTACGCAACCGATGAGAGCGGTCTACAGCCAGGACCCTGTGTCTGGATGTGGAATGGTTCCACCTCAGCGAAGCTTGGAAATACGAGTGAAGAGTCGGGATCATTTGAGCAGATCGTCACAGGAAAGCTACCCAAGCCAGGACAACGTATTGTGTATGTTGACGGAGGCTTTGATCTCTTTTCTTCCGGTCATATTGAATTTTTGCGCCAGGTCATTGAGTTAGAAAGAGTTGAGGGCCACCGTCAGCATTGGTATGATCCTAAGATAAGGGAAAAGAGAATTCAGGAATATGGTGAAGATTACGAGCCGGCATTTGTTGTTGCCGGCATTCATGATGATGACGTCATAAACCATTGGAAAGGGCTCAACTATCCCATCATGAACATCTTCGAGCGTGGGCTATGTGTCCTTCAGTGTCGAGTGAGTTTGAAGCCCACCTAATTCACAGGGTCCGTAAATCCGGAAACTATCTTGCTAATTCTCCTCTAGTACGTCCATGCCGTCGTCTTCTCTGCTCCCTTTTCCCCAAGCCAGTCGTATTTGGAAGCAATGCCTCTAGGTGCGCCAGATGCAGTTTATCATGGCCCCACCACGTTCATACCCCTCACCTACGATCCTTATGTCGCTCCGAAGAAGATGGGTATATTCAAGGAATCTCCGAGTCATCCCTACCAGCATGTCAATGCTGGGGAAATTGTCGACAGGATTTTGAAGAGCAAAGAGGCGTACGAGGCGAGACAACGTGCCAAAGTTGAGAAAGGAATTGTTGAGGATTTAGCGAAATCGAGGGAGGCAAGTAGGGTGTGAGCCGCGGGTGGCATCCACCAAGGCTCATCCCGGATGGTAGATCAATGTCGATAGTCGGACGATGAGCAATTAGAGATGAGAAGATTATTGGACGTAGCTTTGAAGTCCCAACTTAGAGATTGTTGGTTTGTTGTGATGTTATGCACATATCTGGAAACACAGGGGGAATGTATCGAAGGTAACTCCCCACGCTGAACAACCCTTCAGGGTTTCAACTTCTTGAAGGGATTGTGAAGTTGCAGCAATAGAACATCAGCTTTAGGGTTCTGATGTTCTTTTCGGTGAGACGAGGTGGACGAACAATCTGCCGGGTTGGATTGGGGTGCTAAGCCAGAGCGCAAGGCAATGTACATACAATATGGATGATAATTTGGTCGTGGTTAGTCGGCTGCCACCAGTACTCCCTTTTCTTCCAGCATTTTAGCAAGCTCCCCATTCTGATGCATAGACATCAGAATATCGCAGCCACCAATGAATTCCTTTTCAAGGTATAGTTGGGGGATCGTGGGCCAATCGGAATATTCCTTGATACCTGCAAAGTTGAAATTGGGATAAAATTAGCTGACTGCACTTGCTTATTGGGCAGGCATCCACCTAGCCAGTCTTCAGAACATACCCTGACGCAACTCTGGGTCCTCTAAAACGTTAAAGGCAACAAACTTCTTGGGATCAACGCCTTGCAATCCCAGAATTTGTATGCTGGCCCGGGAAAACCCGCACTGAGGAGTCTCCGGAGTACCCTTCATAAAGAGAACAACTGGGGCAGACGCGACAGCCTTATCAATCGCTGTCCGAGTTTCAGATGACAAGAGACGGACATTGAGAATGAATGACAAAGGTGAGCCTCGCGAGCGAGGTTGGATTGAAGACGGCCGGGAGACAAGCCGGGATGCCTGAAGATGCAATTTTTCTGTGAGCTTGGTGAGATGATAGAGTCAGAGCATTGTTGGGACCCACCGAGGAAGGTAGGATGCGAGAGAACATGATGGTTTCGAGATATTATTTGCACACTTGCTTCAGTCGAGAATAGTTGGAAGAAAGTCTACGGATTTTGCGGAGAACTCCTGCACCGGTCCGTTAGCTAAGCATGCTCACTAACCAGCTCACAAGCCAACTCCGGTACGAGTTGTTAGGTTAATAGAACCAATCAACTTTGAGTAGATGACAAGCAACGACGATCATGGGATACGTAGCCAATCAAGATCATGTGATCTGGCAGATCCACTGTCCTTAAGGACTAAGTAGGTGCAAGGTCATTTGAAACGGCTCAAGTCTATCCCCAATTTCGCACTTTCTCGAACAAAAATCCATTGGACTCTCACTTCATGGAATATTCTTCGCCACCACTGAGCGCGCAAACACACTTCCACGATGAGAAGATACACATAATTCTCGCGGCCAGCGGATCGGTCGCTACAATCAAATTGCCGAATATCGCTCAAGCGCTTAGTCGTCACCACAATGTGTCTATTCGTATTATCGTCACCAAGTCAGCGGAGCGCTTTTTAGATGGACAGAGCCTGGAACAGCCTTCATTGGAAGCTCTGCGAGCAGTCCCAGGTGTTGAGGCTATTTACAGAGATGAAGATGAGTGGAAGAATCCCTGGACTCGTGGCGAACCGATACTCCACATAGAACTTAGGAAGTGGGCGCATTTATTGCTTGTTGCGCCCCTCTCAGCTAACACCATGGCTAAGATGACCATGGGGATGGCCGACAACCTTCTACTCTCGGTGATAAGAGCATGGGATACGACCGGGATGGTGGATGGCAACTTGAAGACTAAGAAGCCGCTTATCTTTGTTGCTCCAGCAATGAACACGGCAATGTGGAATCATCCCATCACTGGCAAACAGATTGAGATTCTAGAGAAGGAATGGGGTGTGAATAATTCAAGCAAGGATGGCTGGGTTTCCGTTCTTCGGCCCATGGAGAAGCACCTTGCTTGTGGCGACTCTGGCAATGGTGCCATGATGGATTGGGAGGCTATAGTCTGTGCCGTGGAGCAGTATATCGGTGCTCAAACACGAAGGCGTTCGAGAATTACAGGGTGAGTTGGTCAATAAAGCCTGCAAAGGTACGGCTCGTTCTCTGAATTTCCTTAGCAATGCGACTCTGTAGCTTCATAATAGAAGCCAGTGGATTGCGCGATATATTCCAGGAGTAGCCCCACAGTGATACCGCCGCCAGTAAAGAGACAGCCATTTTTGAACCACCACCAGCAGTCCTGTACATTCTTTAGCTGAACTTTCCAAATCATCGCAGCAAGGGAAAGAGCTGCGCTGCCGCAGCTGCCGACAAAGAAAATAGGTCCACTACCAGCCACGACGCCAGCTGCAGCAAGCAGCGATATTTGGACCCCTGCCAATGCACCGAGGACAGCTTTTGTATTTTTCTCATGACGAAGAGCAATTGACTTGATGCCGGCCGCTACATCATCTTTTATGTCCATATGTGCATATATCATATCGTATAGAATTGTCCAGGCGACGCAACTAGAATAGAGAGCAGCAGCTGCTTCCAGGGCAGGAGTATTGTGAAGGAGGTCAATACCCAGTGCTGGGAAACCCATAATCGCACCCCACGAGAATGTAAGGCCAAGCACAGCTTGCGGGTAGTATGTGATACGCTTAGCGAGGGGATAGGTGGCCACCAAAAGCAGGCTAGGTATACCATACCAGAGGCATTGGGTTGGAAACTGAAGCAAGACACCCAGCCCTGCCAGGAGTTGAACGCCAGTAAAAGCGACTGCTTTGCTAGGGGAGATTGCCCCTCTCGCGATAGGTCGAAACTTGGTTCTTGCAACGTGCGGATCCAGATTCCGGTCCCATAGATCGTTGATCGCACACCCAGCACCTCGCATGATCAAGGCACCGGCGAGAAATAGACCGGCAGTTCCAGCAACCTCGAATGGGCCAGTGGAAGTCGTCATGGATGCAGCAAGAAGGGTGGAATATAGACAAGGGAAGAAAAGATAGTATGTGCCTGTAGGTTTATCAAGGCGCAACAACTCCGCGTATGGAATCCATGACCGTGGAAGAGAGGCTATGAAGCCCTTTTCCGGTGGTCTGTAGTGATCCACCGAGCTCGAACTTGCGTGACTCTGCGAGGTAGAAACGCCTGAGTCTTTGAGCCTGCACGTGTCATAATTTGATCTTCGACGGGATGCCAGAAAGACATTGGTCGCTGCTGGGCTATTCTGGGGCAATGGGGAAGAGCGAGAGCCATGATAGAAAGCGGATGGAAGTGGTTGGTGAAGAGAGGTGGCTCGCCCCGCGAAGCATCGACGCATTTGATTCAGGTAGCGCAGGGGTAAGCAAGACAATGGCATATTTGCGATTGCAGTCATTATCGGGAAATTTGAGAACAAAATAGATGGCTGTTATCAGTCAGTCATAACAGGAATTTGACTCTGGCACAAATCCGCTCGACCAAGACACGGAATCAAGGAGATGCAAAGGGAGGGAGACGGAAGGGTAAACAAGATTGGCTGGTTGGGTCCTCGTCCCTGAGTTCATCGCCTGGGTGTGTAAGTTGATAATTTCGGCAACAAATTCAAGCAAGCCTAGAGAGAAGTCCATTCCGCTCGGTCCGCTCCGTACATCAGTCATCCTCCCGCGCGTGCAGTACGACGCGCTTGTTATCTTCTTTTTGCTCTTCGTCATCTGCGACAGCCTTTGCCCATTCTTTCTATATTTACACGAAGAGGGTCCACTTCTGCTGCATCCACGTGTGATCAAAAAGGGTAGGACCTCTTGAGCTCTGTTCATTTGTGCTGGAGCTGAATTGAGCCATACTTCTCGTCCGTAACACCAGACCTTGCATCTTTGCTATTTTTTTTTAAAAAAAGATAAAAAATAAAAAAAAATAAAAAAAAACAAAAAAAACATGCTTTAAGCACTTCGTGAATATGCGACTTGTCTACCTATGCCACCAACATCTTCATGTCCAGTTTCTTCCTTCCCCCTCCCTGAATAGTTGAGACCCATATCAACATATCCCGATCGTCTTTCAGAATGCCCGCACAGCGTCCTCGCGCGGCTTTTGAACCGCTTTCCCCAGACCTAGACCTAGAGGCTTTAGTGGAATCGACACCGAACTTCGAGTTTGTTACCAGGATTCACTGCGATGCTATCGATCAGAATGACTTGGATGATTTTGAGAAACTTGTTGCACTTCAGGTTGTTCGATTGGGCAGACCGTTGGTCATTGAGGGTTTTGAGAAAAGGCTGAATCATACCTTTTTCTCCGAGAAGTGGCTCAGGGGCCATTATTCTGCAAAGAGTGAGTAACCCTGGTTGCTCAGGAGTCTTGAACTCCCAGCTGACAACATGTGTCGTGTCAAGCGGAATATGCGCGGAATTTAAGTACAAAGACCGACTTGCCTCTGACGATGGGACATTATCTTAAAAATATGCCGCTTCTTACTGATCAATGGACACCATACAACTACAAAGACCCTGATCGGCAGCGGATATATCTGAAAGATATTGATTGCCCCCCTGAATGGCATGATGAATTGAAAGAAGTCATACCGTCGCCGGTCTTTTATCTCAACAAGGCCCACTCGAACGCTCCGGTGGCCAGAGCTGGTGATTTGATGAGCTGTCTTCCTCTAAACGCACGTGCAGAGAATCTTATGTGCTACATCGGCCATGAGGGAACCTATACACCAGCCCATCAAGAGATGTGTGGCAGCCTCGGCCAGAATATAATGGTTGAAGCATCTGATGGTTCAGCTGAATATGGAAAAGATACTAAGCAAGGATCTTCTATCTGGTTCATGACGGAGAGCAAGGACCGCCGTGCTGTCTCGAATTACTGGATGTCCACGCTTGGTCATGACATTAACATCGAGGACCATTTCGCACAGATAAACGCTTGGAAAGCAGCCCCATTCAAAACATACGTCGTCGAACAGAGACCAGGAGATTTCATTCTTATACCGCCTCTAGCAGCACATCAGGTGTGGAACCGCGGAACGAGGACAATGAAGGTTGCTTGGAATCGGACCACCGTGGAAACCTTGGACAAGGCCTTACATGAAGCTCTACCTCACGCAAGAATGGTTTGCCGGGATGAACAATATAAAAACAAGTCCATCGTGTTCTACTCGCTCGAACACTACTCCGCCGTCCTTAAAAAAGCCCAGAAATCCGACATAAATCGCCCGACCTACAAGAAACTGATCAAGGATTTCCAGCAGCTCTTCAATTTGTACAATGAGGTACTTCTTTCTGAATGCTTCGGCAGCAATTTACCCGGACAAGATGTCGAGTTTATTCCTTATGATAGCAATATCACATGCTCCTACTGTCGAGGAAATATCTTTAACAGGTTCCTCACTTGTCCGAATTGCGTTGCTCCATCTATTTCGGATGAGGACGACGCGTACGACATTTGCATGGAATGTTATGTGATGGGTCGAAGCTGTCTTTGCATATCAGCCCTCAAATGGGCTGAGCAATTCGATTGGAACGAACTCGAAGCGAAGCATGAGGCTTGGAGGCAACAACTCCTCAAAGCCAAGTCAGAACTTGAGCAGACATATTTGCCTTTGGATACACAAAGAGAGCGACTGAACAAAAGGACGCTGGCTGAGATTTGCCAAAAAGAGCTAAGTAGGCGGCCTTGGGTCGATATCAGCAAACCAATCGTCCAGTCAGAACCTATGGAAGGGAAAGATAGTGACACGGAGGAGATCGTCTCTGCACGCAAAAGACGAAAAATGTCTCGGGGAGATCAAACAGAGAAGGTTGGTCGGTGTCACATTTGCAGGTATCTTGAACCACTGTGGAAACTTGCCTCGTGCACACATTGTGACAAGTACTATTGTTATGGAAGTCTCTATAGGGCTTTCAACATGCTTCCGCAACAGACAATGGAGGTTCTGGATTGGAAATGCCCTAAATGCAATAAAATTTGCAGTTGTGCTGCCTGTCGCCGGGATCCGACGATGCGCCCTTTCGAGCCCACATGCATGTTACTCGGCCATGACACCCGGAAAATTGCGGATCCGCGTAGCGTGGAAAGTCTTGTAGACTTCCGGCATTCGAATCTACGCTGGTTAAAGAAGGCTGCGGAAGATGAGACCGATGGACCGAAGGAGCATCAGCCTCAGCATCACCAGAATGAGGATGAACAGCACAATCAGCTGGCACCTGGGCAGGGCATCCAACTAGAGGAGTCCTCTACAGTCCCAGAGTCTTCGACAGACTATGAAGGCTTTCCGGTAGATCCTGCTCTGGAGAGATTGCTGCTACCTGAGGGTGGAATGTCTACACCGTCCGGTAATTAGTTAATATGAATTTATGAGCGGACATGAGAACTTTCACATGTAGGATACATTGGTAGCAAGTTGGGTTCTGATATTGGTCATTCAAGCGAGTGGTATTCGTTTCTTTTAAGCCGATTTGTTGATAACGCGAAAAAGACAACTATTATGCTTCTCAAGCTTGCAATAAGAAACAGACATCAGTGTCATGCTTGCCTAGTGGATGCGCTCGTAGGTGTTGCCTCTTGGTCGGCCAGCCAGGAATGCTTCCTCATTCTCGAAACAATAGGTTTAGCGGGGCGCATTAGGCCCCTTTGTAATTGTATCGAAGAGTCTCAAGATCCTTGATGTCAACGGACGACATGACCCTGCTCGCGACCCAGACAGTCGCTAACATTGCTAGGTAGAATGAGCGACACCAGTCTTGACTCAGGTACGGGAAATCTGGCGAAGTACTAACCTCCAGGAACCGAGGATGTAATCAGCTCGGTGCTGAACCACGATTCTTTGGATGTGAATACAAAGTGGATTAGCACTAAGGATACGCAGCTCGCTGCATTGACGAGTGGAAGAAGTTGCCGGGCTTGGGTGTGGCCATTCGAGTCCACCATGCGTCTTTTGCCCTTGCTATCGTGACGTCGATGCGGTAGATACCTCATGATGTGGGCGGTTGCCAACAAAGAGAGTACACTCACAAGGGCTACGCACCGGTCAATAGTGGCAGATGAACTGGAGAGCAGTGGGAGAAGATAAATGGCCGCGGACAAGAAGGGGATGGCGGCGAAGATAATCTAAACCATGAATGACCATGTTGTTTAGCGGTGTCCGCCACGCTTCGACTTGCCATGATTAGGAAGGGAACCTCATTACACTATATTCAGAATTTCGCTTGTCGTTCAGTAGTTTGAGGGTCTGAATTACGCACTCTTGCTCTGCAGGTCTATTAGTGAATTTCAAGCGTCGCAAGCTGTAAGCCAGCCTTCCTCGCTGGCCAATCGATCACACAGACCTTCTTCATCCAACTCTTCGCGAGCATACTCATCATCTCCCAGATCATCTGGATAGCGGAACGCGCGCCGAAGCCTGGCAGACGCCATCATTTCTCAGAGTTCGGAAGGACCCAGTTATGAGAGGGAAACTCGAGACACCTTCAATGGGCTACAGAGTGATCCAGCGACTCAGTGAGGTCGGGGCCAGGCTCACTTCTGATGTGTTGCTTGAAATACAGTACATTACACAACCAACCGGCTTAATGTTTCGGTATAGTACTTTACCTATCTAGTACGGTGTACAGTACGGAGGATAGTCGATCGCTATCCAATGATTGGCACCGACTGTAATTCTTACGCTACTGGAACTAAGCCCTCCCCAGTAGGCGGTAAGCCATGTGATTCCCCGTATAATCATGTACAGTACATACCAATTTTAATATAGACCCTCATAATCCTAATGAAAAGAATGAAAGAAAAAGACTCCCTAATAAAGGGCCCTACTAGTAATGCCTTCGGCCTCTGAAAACCTCAGTAATCCCTAATGTGAGACGATTTTTACCGTGGACTTGTCTTTTCGAATATCAATACCGGTAGCAATAGAAATTCAACCGGTGTCAATAGCCATCATCTGTACGGAGTAAACTGGTTTGCTCCGTTTGCTAAGCTTGCGACTTTTGGGCCCGCTGTCCAAAACTCCCGAGGCCAAACACCCTCTCGCAGTTATCTCAGAACTCTTTACGCCTCCCAACCCTAGGCCTGTCGATGAAATAAAAGACTACATTTATCTGGCGGGATTTTTACTGTCTTGAGAATGTTGTTACCCACTGCAAGACGGCGCATTGGCGTCCCACAACTGCCTGGCGCTCGTCGCCGAGCTCTTCCTCCTCGTCGCAGCTTGATCCCTGCCCCGCGCTCCAATTCGGGCCCCCTCATGGAGCGTCGAGCAGATCGAGAATTGCCGTCTGTCAACAGCGAGAGCCGCTGGCTCCGCACACTGCCACTCTTCGCGGTTGTTGTGGGCGCGGCTATGCTGGGTATATTCAATTATCAGAAGTCATCTTCAAGCGTGGTCAGCAGCACACTGTATGCCCTGAGGACCTCGCCGAGAGCCCGTGAGATTTTAGGGAATGAGATCTACTTCGCCCAAAAAATCCCATGGATCAGTGGTGAGATGAATCAGCTACATGGACGCATTGACATCTCATTTTGGGTCAAGGGAACCAAAGGGCAAGGCAAGATGAGGTTTCGGAGTATTAGACCCAACCGCATGAGCTATGTGCGTCCCCCAACTAAGACCTCTTTCCCCTCGAATGGCAAATGTAACTTAAGCTAACCAGCAATTGCATCAGTTTTGCACAGAAGAATGGAGCCTGGAAACAGAAGACGGAACAGTGGTGCAACTCCTTGACAGTGATATCGACCCGTTTCGGCACAGCAACTAGGGAAATAATGCTGAGGTTGTGGCGTACATTGTATTTTCTATGTGGTACACGGTGTCTGGGAATCTTTATTTGTAGATATTTTGAGATCTATGTGCATTGTGCTCAGGCGTTCGGTCATTGGAGGGCTTCTCTGTTCTTTCCTTCGCCACTCTTTCGGATTTCGACATCGAGGTTCATAGCACGGCAGGAACGATATGGAAGCAGCAGTTTTGAGTGGATGAAAGAGATCTGATCTGATATGGATATCATTTACATGTCAAATAAAAATGTCGCTCTATGGAGGAAAAAATAGTATGGTGTTATGGTACATCTCACGGATGAAAGAACGGTGAGGGAGATTGGCAATCGGAAGTTGGGCGGAGGGAGAATGCTTTCGAATTGGTTATCAAGATGATTTAGAGACCAGCTTGACTTTCGGCCAAGGCTTCTTCAAAGCATCCTGTATTCTGACAACGCAACCTTTGGGGCCACTGATGGAACCTAGAGTACAGAGATACACAATGATCAGTATTCGATGTCGCCCTACATTCACTCAACTGCAGGTCGAAAGGCCTGCCGGGGACGGCTGGTATGTGACTTACCATTAACCACGACAATTCCATTCTTCTGATCCACTTGAAGTATCTTAAGATTCTGCACTGTGTTCTGCTCATTTCCCATATTTCCCGCCATCTTCTTGCCGGGGTAAACACGGGAGCCACCGCCCTGACTGGGACCTGCGGAACCAAGCGAACGGTGCGTCAAACTGACACCGTGACTGCGATCTTGACCTCCAAAACCATGTCTCTTCATCACACCGGCAAATCCCTTTCCCTTGGAGTTTGATCGCGCATCAACATACTGGCCCACCTTGAACCAGTCGGCGTTGACCAATTTTCCGACAGGCAAGAGGCCTCTCTGATCCTTCACCCGGAACTCGTATATGTGGCGCTTCGGCGAGATCCCGTTGGCAGAGAAGTGACCCAATAGCGATTTGGTCAGGTTGGCAGGCCTCCTCCAGCCAGCGCCCATCTGGACGGCAAAGTAACCATGCTTCTCCAGCGTCTTGTGCGAAACAACCTCAACTCGATCTAGTTGGAGGACGGTGCAAGCGATACGTTTCCCGGATGTCGCGTCGTACAGACCGGTCATTCCTTTCTTGATCGCAATCGCACCAGTGCGCAGGGGAAGCGTGTTAGCCTTGCGCTCCAAGGCCGCCGTGGGAGTCGACTTCAAAACAGGTAGACCCGGACCGATATCGAAGCGGGAGGTCTTCGGGGGGTTCAATGAGCGGATACCGAAAGTGCGAACGGGGACATGACCATGGACGGCGGAACGAGGGCTCCGGATGGAGCGAAAGGGAATATGAGCCAGCTGCCCGAAAAGACGAGGCGACATGGCGAAGCTTAGCCAACCAACGGGAAGAGCGGGAGCAGGGGCTTGTGGTGGTATCGCGAAGCCGTGATATGGAGGTCGTCGTCCTTTTTCCCAGCCGAGATTTCTGGAAGGCTTGCGGAGACAACCTCGAAGGCGGTGAGTAGCCCCGGCGGCCTGGCTGCGCCAGGCAGAGAGATGCTCCGGTACTGAACAACTCTCGCCAGTTCGTCGGAGTAATTACCGAGTACTCCGTACTTGGGCATACATTCAAAATACCATACATACAGAGCCTCTTCATGCAAAATTCCTGGCGGCCAAGTCGGTCAAACACCTGGTGGGCTGGCATCGGAGGCCGGATGCACCGGCACGCCGATAAACCGGGATAGATTGCTTATAGTAGCGAATAAATATCAACTACTTACCTCGATAGTTTCTCACTATCTGCGCCCGGAACGTCATCAGACAGCAATCTTCAATTCCGCTTTTTTTTTTCTAGGACGCCTAGCCTGCTGCGCGCCCAGTCACCTCATTCTGAAAATGCAGCCACGTCGTCCTTTCCTGTCAGGTTTGCTCTTTCAGCTTCCCGGCATAGCCAGAGGAAATTTGGCTATCCCGAAAACATCATCTGCAACGAATTCTATTGCCTTCACTCGCGCCTTTCGATCCTCCGCACCGCACACGTCAATTCTCCAGCGGCGGGCGATCTTCCCTCAATGGAAGCAGGCTCACGGTACTACTAGCGGCACCATACTTCCTAATTGTTACCGACCTCAACAACCATTCCGCCGGTTCTTCCAGTCGTCCCGCGCAAGACACGCGGCGCAAACACCAAAACCAGGCGCTACACTGTCGCAGCGGTTGCGTAACCTGTCGAAAGAGTATGGCTGGTCCGCCTTGTGGGTGTATTTGCTATTGTCGGCCATGGACTTTCCGATTTGTTTCGCCGCTGTTCGTCTGCTGGGCGTAGAGCGAATCGGCTACTATGAGCACGTCATTTTTGAGTCTGTCAAGGGAGCGGTGGATGCTGTCTGGCCGAGCAAGCAGGGTGCCAATGCAGACTCGGAACAGGACAAGAGCTTGACAACCAACACGGATACTCGGGAAGGTGCGGCACAGGCGCAAGGTAACGGCGAAAATGCTAGTAAGTGTCTTATGTTAAGCCCTTCACTCATTCAGGTTTGGCAGTGACTAACTGCCATGGCTTTTCCAGGTCTATGGACACAACTTGCACTTGCCTACGCGATTCACAAGAGTCTCATCTTTATTCGAGTACCCTTGACAGCAGCCATTACCCCTAAAGTTGTCAAAGCTCTGCGACAGTGGGGTTATGATATTGTCAAAGGCAGACCGAGGGGCATGTAAGATCCTGCGATTTCTTGTGAACATCAGTCGGACTGGCGGATACACACAAGCATCCGCCGTTTTCTTTGCTGCATAGCGTTCGGTCATGCTAGATATGACATGATAGATAATTGTACACTATCTGGTATATTTAATTATTTGGGACAGAAGATTCCACGCCTCAAACATTGAGCAATCAACATTCGCGTCAGAACTTAGCCACCAAAGAAAGTTGACTCAGAGATGTGAATGAGAAGGCACCATAGGCGATGGGTTTCATGCAGACAACCACAACAAATAAGGCAGAGAAAGAAATGTCAACGTGTACAAATCATCAGAAGCGGCGACACACAGATCTGAATACATGAAGACATGAAGATGGCAAGGAGATCATAATCTGCCGCTGCCCGTGTTTGTCTCGAAATGGGTTCATCCTTAACGACGATAAGTGAACGAGATGCAAGGTTGCATGGGGAAGGCGGCCAAGGATGCCAGAGAGTCGATTACCAGTTCACATATCAATTGTATCATTGAACCTTAGGATGCCGTTGGCTTTCATGACACCGTTGACACCATCTGGCATGCGATATGCCCAATCCGCCACACCCACAGGATCGGTAGTTTGCAAGACGTCCATTCTGTCAGGTTGGTTGGCATCGTCCGAAGTATCTGCCACCAACACGAGGCCAAGTTCCTTTATTGTATCCACCAAGGCGGGCACAACGTTCTACAGACAACGAGTTTTAGTCCCTAGCGTGAAAAGTCGACCCAAATGGTTGGGGAGGCAAGCACATGACAAGACAAATACATACCAGTAGGCTAGACCGACATATTAATCCCATGAAGTTGTTGCTCTGCGCTATTCGGGCGGAATCCTTAATGGACATCGAAGCTCGTCCGCTGCTGTTAACATCAGGAAGTGCGTTGACATCACGGGCTAAGTCCCGAATCTGACCAAGATCATTGCAGAGTAGAACAGGGTCTCAAAAAGCGAGCTACATCAGCGTACTTCTCAGGAGAAATTAAGAAGGAATTGAGAGCCTGACTCACAGTTGGGCTGCTTCCAGTTCAAGGCAATGCAGATATTGGGATTGTAAGAAGTGAAGACCACAGAACGCATGATATCAGGGCTCTGGTCGCGCGCGATTCGAGCGTGGTCAAAAACTTCTGTGAGAATAGCATCCGCAAAAGTATTAACGTCCGGCAGGGAAGCCATGTGTGATGCACGCTCCTCCATCGCCGACGGGTATAGCACGGATAAATTGACGCTGACGCTGAGCGGTAAATGATGGAAAACGTCTCGCAAAGACAGAAATGAGGAAGCTAGCTGACGATGAGCTTGGGCTAAGTCGTTCAAAGCAGACACCCGTAAAAACCGGAGCATTTCGAGATGATCCACACCGCATTCGACGCCAATTGCTCGAAACTGGGCGTAGGTAAGCTGACAGATTGGTATCTCAATGCCATGATACTCGATCGCGAACTGGGGGTAAAGAACAGGGACCCGGTCTCGGGTCAACTGCACAAAGAGCTGAATGTGATCACCGGACAAACTAGAGCCTGTGACGAGACCATTGTGTTCATGATCAATAGCACTAGTCGCCTTCCAATATGTTGCGAAGTGGGTAATCTCTAGCGGGTCGCCGTGGTATGGTTTGATTACTTGAAAGTTGAACCGCAGTTGACCAATAGATCGTAGCCTGGGGTCAAATAGTGGTAGGGAACATGTACCAGTGCTGGAGCTTTCCGCTTTGAACATATTGGGAAGCGCTACCGTCTTCGCAATCACTTTAGACCCGAAAGTAGGGAAAATTTCGAAATCAACGGCGAAGGTGTCAAGGTTGTCAACATGGAAGGATATCATTCTCGAGTCTTCCTGTATAGGGAGCATTATGGTACGTGGAATCAGATCGGAGAGCTTGGAGGATATGGTCAGGCGTGCAGCAGGATGCCGACCTGCTTGATCGAACAGAATCGAGCCAGTGCTCCCTGGGTCAAACAAGATCTGAATGAAAACCTTTTTATCCAGGAAGTTGTGACCATACCGTCTCAAGGGTATGATTGGTGGCGGGAGGGACAGATCAGGGATGCCATCCGCCATATCCATGTTATCCGCATCTGTCAAATCATTCAGACCAGAAGCATAATCATGACCCGAGTCTTGCAGTTTCACGCCGTTCAGAAACCCAAGAGGCTTTTGCGGAGACTGTAAAGTTATGCTATGGGACCAAAGCAGAAGCATACACTCCAAATGGCCCTCCCACGCGGCGTAGTACATTGCGGCAAGACATTTCTCATCCACAGCACCGGCATCAACGCCCAGTTCCAGAAGCGTACGTAAACAATCCACACAGCCCTCGCTGGCTGCATGAAATAGAGGTGTCCATTGGTACAGTTTATCACGTTGGTCCATGTTAGCTCCGTGTTGTTTGAGGAGAAGGAGCAGTTGCGGTGACTGGGAAGCTCGTGCCACCATGTGTTGGGGGTACAAGCCCTCTGCATCGGGAAGCAGCCTCGCATCGCGTTCTAGCAGCATTTGGACGATTGGAATTGATCCATACTGACAGGCGAGATTCAGGGGGATATGATCCGACTCGGTATTTGGGTCGATGCGGGCATTGTTGCAAAGCAGTTGCTCCGCGCAGGCCAGCTGATCCTTAACAATGCTGTGAATCAAGGGCGTGAAATTGTCATGGTCCATCACATCAATTGTATGAGGTCCGGCCTTCAGCAGTTCCCGTACCATCTCTACCCGACCATGCATACAGGCGTAGTGTAGAGGCAATCTACCGTAGACATCACATCTGGAAATATCGACTCCTGCTGTTAGTCCTGCCTTGAGAACAAATTCCCGACCGGAAATGGCTGCTTCGTGCAGGCAGTTGCGTTCATTGATATCATCTTCAGCATTTATGTCAACCAGGCCACTTTTCAGGAGCACTGCAAGCACTTCGTCAGAGAATTCATTGATGGCGGCGAGGAAGGTGCGAGTGGCACGAATTGAAGCGTCCGGGGATGATTGTAACTTTGCTGTCCATTCACGTAACGCCTGAAGGTTCCCTGAACTGGCTGATTGCAGGATTTGTAGATCGAGATCTTCCTCATCTGGCCCGAACGATTGCGAGGCTGCACTCCTATCCACTGGACGAATGGTATCAAAATGAATATTTTCGCCTTCCGCCCATGCTTCTAGCTCCAGCCGTGCTGTTGTTGCTCGGTCCGACAGATCTCGCAAAACGTCTCTATTGAAGCATGGCTGTACTTCAACAGCTCGGTGAAGATATAATTCTTTCATGCGAGACTAGAAATTCCGCACATGTAAGCAAAAGCATGGTAGTACAAGGCTGAATGCAGCGACTGCGCCACGACGGAGAAAGGAACTTAAAGAAAGATCAGGTTGTCCAGACCTTGGAAGTTTTATCCCACTATGACTACATGGTTAGCTGATTTAAATCGCAGATGGGCGCAGTTTCCAGTTGGAGACGCACCTTCTTCAGAATTTTCGACATTGCCGTCTCGTTGATTTCAACAAATTGCTTCGAAAGATTGACGATTTGTCAGAATAAATCATGTGCAGCCGCAATGCCAAGTCAAAGCTCACTTGTAATTTATTGAGATCACCATCGAATTGCTGAAACCCCTCGAACAGCGAGACATAATTTGCGGGCGCTTTGGAGTTTGTCACTGCTCGCGATTGAATGACCCTTTTCTTGTCGACTAGGGTTTTCAGCCGGAGTGAGAACTATGTGCTGCCATCAGTCTCCCATGGTTGTCACAAAAAACACTACATGGCATCAACGTACCTCGGCTTCCTTCTGTAGATAGAAGGCATTGACTTTTTCAATCTCCCGTTCCTGGATTGTGCGGTCAATCAGAATGTCTCCACGGCCAAGTCCAGCACGTATCCCTACCAGTCGAAAGAAGAACACCTCTTTATTCGCCCGCAGGGCAGCTTGCGCCTCAGGAACATCTTGCGCTGCACCTGCGACGCTTTGTGCCGGGATGGTGGGCGTGGCGCTCAATTGTTTGATGAGCTATCACAGGTGATTCAGTCAAACTAGCTCTCAAAGCAGCACGCAGAGTGGGGAAGTGGATTATGCAAAGCAAGTGGAGAGGCTTGACCGACCTTCTTTAACGCTTTATAATTCACGAAGCTTGCAGCATATTCAGGGAGATCGAGCTGTCTGCGCTGAATTTGTTTGCCGAACTTCCTTTTTCCCGCATCATCAGGGTCGGCACAGGGAAGGGCGCGGGGCGAAGGAAAGGGCATCAGACTCGTAGGTGGATCCTTACATCTTAAAAGACTCTGCGCTGCGCTGCGCAGGACGTAGCGATGGCTTGGAAGGGCCTTTGATGCACTGGAGTGCCGGGCGATGCTGAATCAAGCGGCACAACACAAGCTATAACAATATTCGTAAGCCAAGAGATAGGTGAAGTAGAAGGCAAGCACGAATATGTCGGTCACCCCGAGCTCGAAGAGCAGTGGCTGATGGAGGCGATTTCGGGGGATGCCCTCCACTCGAAGGAACAGTGACGGGATATACCAAGAAGGAAGAGAAAGAGAAAGGAAATAGAAGGGGGAGGGGGAGGAGCGAGAGGGGTAGGGGCGGAGGTGGAAAGACGAGCGACGGACAATGATAATGGGGAACCGAGACAGAGAGAGAGTGAGTGAACCTTAGCGGCACTTGTTTCAATCGGACGATTGTCTAGTCCCAAAGAATGACAGACCACCAAATGACCGTCGCAGAAGCAGCAGTGGTACCAGCTGTGCTCCGTGCTAATGGCCGTTTACTACCAACTTGGGGTAGAAGAAGTACGTAAGAAGTAGGTAGGCTTGAAGGGCTCCCGTCTGAAGGGCCAGAAGCACTGGAACCAAGGCGAGGGGGGGGGGCACTCACACCTGACCTCGGGAGGGAGCACGGGGAAAGCGAAAAAGAAGACAAGAGAGGAAGGAGCAGTAAAGAGAGAGGGGAGTAGGAGAAGGAAGGGCCCACGAAAGCGAATCGTTGCTGCTTCCTCAATCAGTAACGGTAGGAGGTAGGTAGTAGCTTGGACCTGCTAGTTACTCACTTACCGTATGGAGTCTAAGAACCAGGTAAGTCTGGGCCCTGAGGTATTAGTACAGTGCTTGGTAGGGACTCCTAAAAGTCGCTCGGCACTTGCGAATGAGAAGATCAGAAAGGACTCGTGCCGGGGGGAGGCGCACGGCGGAGTGGTGTTGTTGACCGGCCAATGTCAAGTCAACGGTCAAAGTGAAGGGTTGAAGTCAATCAATGACCCATCACTGCATTAATCGATAAGTTCCCTTAGTAGGAGATGTGGGGAGCTCTGGGTAGCTGTTCCCGGCCCAATCACCGCTTCCAAGATGCCCACGTTCTTTCAGTCTCCCGTCGCGGATGCAATGCAGTGGAGTGTCCATCAACCTTCCTTGAATGATCATACACCTGCTGAACCTACTACGCATAGCACGGAGTGCAGTAGGGTGAATACAACACCTTTTAAGTAGGTCGGTACTGGTACTGTATGTAGGACCAAGTAATCCAACCATTTGTCTGAATGAAAACCGATGGACTTGTCCCCTTCTTGGCCAGTTCCTAGGCGGTGACACGTGCACCGCACTGCTTTGTGCCACTTTTCTGCCATTTTGTCTACCAAGCTACTTGTGCGGTACATATAATTATGCCATACGTACAGTACTTCGTTCCCTTTCTATTACCGAGTAGAGTACAGAGTACGTACATAGTAAACATGCTATTCCCTTTTTGGTTTCATCTCCCCCGTTCTTTTTTCTTTTCTGGCCGGCGGCCGATCCTTGGCGTGCACTGCATAATAAAAAGGAACTTGGTCGCATTCGGCCTAATGGAGCAGTAACTCGGTGCCTCGCAAACAATGAATCGACCACGCTCTCTACAGCTCCCTAAGAACAACGCCTGGTTCTGGTTGTGATTCCGGTTGCATGCTAGACGGCGGGCTATTGCTCTTCCCTTGTGGCGGATCATCCAACGGAGATCTTGATATGCTATACTTCGGGAATATCGCATACCTTGTTGCTTACCAGGATGCACCAACTATCGAGCTTAAGGTGAAACCAACATGTTCTAGACATATGAAGCCACATTTCCTGCCGCATTCGACGGTAAGGATGCCGAGGATGATGGGCAGTATGAGGAGACTTATTTATGGCAATGGAACCCCCCCCAAAATCACAACTGCCCCTACTTGAACGATGTTGAAAGCTACAGGCTTGTCACATACTGAGTTTGCGGTTGAGGCACACAGGTTGCAGCTTTAATCGAGCCAATAGAATTCCAGACCATATTAAGCAAAATTTACCTAGGCAGAGCAAGAGTGACAACCATAGAAACAGGAAAAATATATTGACCGGGGGGGGTAGGAAAACAACACAGTAGCCTTTCTGAAATGCAATGTCAAAGGGGGTAGCTGTGGAATTGTCATGAATGTACAGGTTGCAAGTGTGAACTGAGAAGGATTTTCAGATATCAAATCGACAAGGGGAATCAAGTGAGCACCACAGAGAACAGTGATAGTAAGCAAAAACATGGCCGATATAGTTTCAACAGAAAGAGTGTAAAAATATAATTGAAAGATAGAAGAAGGCAAGACAAGCCAGCCTGATGATGATACGTTGGCGACCTTTGCAAGATCGCAGGAATTTGTGATTTCGAATGTTGATGCAGTCCCTTGTAGGTTGAGAGAATTGGCATCTTCGATAAAGGAATGTTAATTTGGGCAAAGAGACAAGGCGATGCTTGATTCTTGATCCCCCATTTTCTTGGCATAAAAGTCAACCCACTTGTAAGGACCGCATGAGGTTGAAAAGCACCTTATACAGGCTGGAAAGGTGTGTAGCTAGGTGAGAAAGAAAAGGTACAATGTCTGAACCTAGAAATTCTGGGCAATACCGGCATTTCCCTGTCGGGGAAACACAGCGGGATTTTCAATCCGGGTGTTACGCCGTGCTTGAACATCTCGAATGACCGGGGGGGCACCGCCGTACGGACCGTCACCATAAGCCCCATACTGCGGTTGAATATCGCTATAATATGGATTATCGTCATAAAAGCCACCGGCAGGGTGTGTGGCAGACATATGGCTTTCGTCCGAGGCCTCCGATCGGTTGGCTGCAGAGTATGCAGATGAAGCATTTGATGGACCACGATGAATATCGACGTTCCGAGTGTTTGTCGCGGCTGCTGGAGCAGCACCAAGGACCCCGATCGGTTCAGTCTCGCCTAACGTACCCTGGCCCTCGGAGTACTGAATAGTCCCGTCACTCGGAGTAGTGGCATGGTGATACCCAGGCGCGCTTCCGGCCTCAGACATAGCTAGCCCGACCCCAGCGCTACTCGAAAGATTGGTCGATGCTTTCCGGCCTGCTGACGTGGTACCCCACCCGCGATACCCGGAAGTATCATCCTTGGGCTCAAAAGCACTTCCGCCCATGATAGGTGGAAGGGATGGATCGTTATTCGGGTTAAAGCCATATTCCTCTACCTCTTTTCTTCTTTCCTCCTCTGCCGCCTTCTTCGCTTTCCATTTCCTCCAAAAATAGAGGGCAGCCAAGACGATGAGAGCCACAGATGCGACAGGCACAACTACTGCGACTGCTATCGTGCCAGCTGCTGAAAGTCCGGAAGAGCTACCGCTGCTGGTACTCTTCGAAGTCCCTGTAGCCGATGAGCCGCTTCCAGTGATAGAAGCCCCGTCCGCCGCCGTCCCCGCAGTGGCTGTTGGAATCGATGTGTCCGTCGAGGTTATAGTGAGGGTTTCTACTCCCGTAGAGCCATTGGTAGGTGTTTGTGTTACGACAGTTGTGACGACATCGACGGTGTGGCTAGTTTCTGACGCAGAAGTGCTGGTAGGAACAGGATCTGTTGTCGTTGACGATGAGGATGAGGTTGACGTTGTCGATGTTGATGTTGTGTGCGATGAGGTGCTCGTCGTCGTAGGTTCCGCCGGGGCTATTGTGGTCGTCGAAGATGATGATGTTGAAGAGGTATAAGATGATGTCGAAGATTCGGTAGTCGTTGGCACTTGGGTTGTGGGTGATTCCGATGTTGAAGATGTTGGGACTGAAGTCTGTGTCGGCGTTTCCGGTTGAGTATCGGCCGAGGTAGCGGCAGCGGCGGCGGCAGTATTAGCGGAAGTTGCTGCCGCCGCAGGTGCGACCGCAGCAGCTATTGCCCTTGAGTCAGTAACTTCGTGAGGGAGCGGAAGGAAGGGAAGAGGAACAGTGCCCAACGCGATAGACGAGGAGCATTATGGGCGACTTCATACCGGAGGACGACATCGTCCAGTCAGCCTGAACAGAAAGGGCTTCCGACGCAGAATGAACGTGGATCTATTGGGCGGAGCAGTAGGCCAGGATATGGGACGAGCAGCGAAGCGTCGGTCACCAGGAAAGCCAGGCGATGACGCCAGAGCAGGCACCTTCACAAAGGCGAGGGGGGAGAGGGGGTTTATGCGATCGGGGAATTATCGAGTGTAGCCGTTCAAAACAGAATTGAGGCTGAGGAGCACTTGCAGCAAAGGTTGGCGAGTGAATTGTCTCGAAACAAATCGAGAAAAAAAAAAGGTGATGGTGGGCAATCAAGAGCAAAAGAGTGGATAGCAGAAGTCGGATTGCAGCGGACGTGCGCCCAATGGAAATTTAGAAAGATGGTCGGCAGATACAGTGAGACCAGCGCGTGAGTAGGAAAAGTTGACGGAAGACGACCTAGTCAATGGTCAGGGGAAGAGCCCGAGTCAAGTAAGTAGACTACGTAAGGTAAAAGGTCCACCGCGGTGCTAACCAAGGACGGCCGAGAAAGACGATAGAGACGAGAGAGTGTGAGAGCGTCAAGAGAAAGGGTCGACTTAACTACCCCGGGGGCGATGGATAAGAGTGAACTGAACCAATCAAAATGGCGACTTACCGAGATTGAACTGGGTGCCATGAGACAGTTGAGAAAAGTCTCATATTAGACCAAGAATGCTAGGTGCATCGCCACCAAGTTGAGACAATTAGAGAATATGAACGAGTGACGCGAGAGGGAAGATACAGTAAGACGAGGAGAAATCAAAAGAAGGAGCAGAAAGGAGTGATGAGAGTGAGCAAGGCGAACAAACGAACAAACGAGCGAGCGAGCAAGCAGGAGAGCGCGAGAAGAGAGGGGCAGAGAGTAGGAGGAAGCGGGGAGTCTAGAGTCCTGCAACCAGCAGCTTCATTGGCATTCAGGAGAGAAGAGAATTCGGCGAAAAACCACAACACCCATGGAAAAGGTCCAAATACTTGGGTGGTGAGCCAGGAACGGGCGAAGAGATCTGAATTCGGCTCCGTACCACTCAGTAATAACAATCATAACTACTTTGGGTAAGGTGGAATCAGCACCTGCGCAGGCGCAGCACCCGTGACCGTGGACCACCCTGCCAGGTACCGGTTCCGTACCGTTTGATACCTTCAGCTACATTCTTTTGTCTGTGTCATGAATTGATGACCTTCGAGACCATCACGTCAAGGTTGCCGGGTGCATTAATAGTGTAACTAACGGTAAGAGGTAACAGGTAGCCAGAACGAACTACGGAGTACTGGCACCTACTACGTAGATATGTACTGTACCTTCAGCGTTGTGCCCGGTACCGGACCTGACACTCTTCTCTTACCATTGGTAAGATTCCAGAATACTTACTTATCTTTGCATTGGTCGAACTTTTGTCCCCGCGCTAAATCGAGATTCGAGATTTACAATAGTCATACTCTGCTGTAGTACTGTACGAGAACAAGAAGTCTTTTGTTCATCATGTCTGTATGTACATGGCAACGCGTACGCACACCAAAATATAACTACCTCTCAGTACAGTATGTATGAGTACATGTCCAGTACATCCGATAGGTTGAAGTTGATAAATATAGCAACACTGATGTCAACGGTCAACCAGTTAGACCCGACCCGATCCGATCCACCCTGCAACCAGACTATGGTGTCAGTACCGTACATTCTGTCATTCTCATCAAAAGGTTGGTAGATGATTGTGTGCCCATCGACAATTTTAATATAATCAGTAAATGCTGTGACGGTGGTTGTTGATCCATTTCAATCGTCCACCGTTGTCTATGTTGCTGTAGACTACTGTGCCTAGATATGCTGACCCTACCTTTCTCACTGGAATTATACCATGCCCTAACATCGATCCAAGTCTCGAGTATACATTTCCGTGGTTCACACACATGCTGGCCCAACAAGTCGTGCTCATACTTACATCTGCAGTAAGTGACCCTTCAACTTTTCTCGGCGAAGAATGGTTCGCGTCGCATAATACATTAGTCAGACTCTGACTTGATGCTGTGACTGGCCGTCACAATGCCTCTAATACGCAGAATATTCATGGATCAATAAGGTCAGAACTTACAATAGGGATGGGGCTTGACTTTGACAGAAATATCCCCTATCGATCGGGGAGGCAAGCAGCTCGTACGCAGAAGCTGTCCGTCGAGCCTGCTTCACCACGCCACCTTTCACTATACATCATCAATCTGGGGAGCAGATCTGCAATTCTACTTCAGAATAACCACGAATCCCTCAGTATGGACTAGGATTGACAGTGTCGTCGAAATATATCACAGCTACCTCGAGGTCACCCCAACGGAAGCATGCCCTTGAGCATCAAGACCCATAGTTATCCTTCAGCGGGCGGGCCTGATTGTGTAATCTACAGCCAATTTTCACAACACATCGATGCAAGTCTTTCAGGGTGACAATCACCTCAGACCTTCAATGTCATGAGGACAATACAGTCCAGTCAAGATACTTATATTGGATACCTGCAGGTTAGCAACCCACTTCTAAGATACAGCATATGTGCAAGTAGTAGATGATAAAACAAGGCCATTGAGACCGAACGCCCAAGGGAAGCGAAATTTGAAATGAAAAGGGCTTCCTTCATAGATTCTTTACGCCACTGACGTCAAAAATCGCAAGTTGACCCGGATCCCTCACGAAGAGATACCGTGATGTTTTAGGAAACGGGAAATAAGTCGTGACAAGGTAGGCGGTTACCCAGATGAGTGCAAAATCCTGGAGATCATTACAGTGAGGGGAAAATTTGATGTGTTGCAGATGAGTTGGCACTCCGACTATTGCTGCATATCCCATTTAGGGCGAAGGTTTGATATCAAATCATCCTTGGTGCCCACGGTGCCTGGGGGTAGGCGGCTGACGCGATATGCGCCACTGCGGATATTGTGGAGATGGGCTGACGAGATTCCGGTATGGTTGCTGCGGATGCTGCCGGCATCGCTGCCGGCATCGGTGTTCTTGAATCGCGGCGGGGGTGCAAAGTCCAGAGTGTCGTAAGCACCAGACTTTCGCAAAGCGTGCCTGGACCATAATCAGTACCACATAAATCCCCGCATTGAAGCACGACAGAACGAGATAGACACTTACGCGCTAGGTAAGGGCGATAGATCGTCAAAGGCTGAGACGAGAGGAGAACGCGCTGGGGTCAACGGGCTGAAGGGCTGAAGGCCACCTAAAGGCGTGTCTGGTCGGCCTTCCCTCAAGTCCTTGTAGTTCTTGCTGGGGGCATAATCAATCGCCGTCATTATAGATTCGTCTTTCAGCATATGGGGCGTTGGGAGGATCTGAAGTGGCGATGGTGGCGGCGCCGGCTTTCGAGGCTTGGGCGGACCTGGTAAGCGGCCAGAGGCGGATGAAAATGCACGCAGGCCAGGAGAATTGAATCTATCACCGAAGCCACCGTCTGAGCCAGTGGCCATGTGACGAGCGGCACCTTGAAAGCGCGGAGGTGCACGGGGTGGCGGTGTCATGGCACGGCGGGTGACTGGCTCCGCGAATGGTGCAGGGACAGGACTGAAATGCTCTCCGGTGGAAGGATCATAAACATACCCGCCCTCAGCAAAGGCTTCAGGGCCAGCTCCTCCGTAGTAAGTGTCGCGTCCAGTACGACTTTCATCGAAGTACTCCTTGTAGAATGACCGAATACGATTGGCACGCTGTTCAGGGTTATCAGAAGGGTCCTCTGGCGGCAAAGGTCGAAGACCGAAAGTCAGCCGGCGCGTGTCACGGCGGTGGTCAAGACTAGCATTCTGGACTCGATCCGACGCGTCATGACCCTGGAAAGAATAAGCCACATCCTCGGGGTTGCTGTGAGTACCATATCCTGTCACGCCATGCACATCGATTGACGGGATCGCATGACTGGACTCTGCGTCTCCGTAATCACTAGCCGCATCGCTCACTGGGAGTGATATCCGAGGGGTAGGAGTCGATGTAATCTGCGCAAGGTGCGGAGTTGTTATGATGGGAATTGAAACGTGCAGCGGGGCAGGCGCATCCTGAGCAGAGTTCGACCCTTCTTGCTGGGCAACACTACTGCTAGGCAGAAACAATTCCGGATCTTGTGACTGCTCCAAAGGCGCGGAGGACAAGATCAGCGAAGGAGGGTCATTATTCGAGCTGCCAATCGATGGACTGGGTTTAACATGACCACTACTGGAGGCCGGTTGTTCAACAGCGACATCTGACACATGAACAGAATTTGGATCTTTTGAGAGATCTACATGGAATTGGGCTTGTGGATTCTGAATTGGACTTGACGGACTTTCGGCGTTACGGTCGCTTTCAGGATGATCGTAGAGCGGCGGGGATGAGCGAGACATTCGTTGAGCATTGCGAAGCAGTCCTTGGTTCATATCGTCGCATAGGGGTCCCCTTCGAGTTGATCCGGCAAAACTGGACGCATCGTCCTGAGGACCCCGGGAATGGGATCTCAAGGATGCATTGTCCCCAAGAAATGAGGTTGCGTGTCGATACTTGTCGTCATCGCCGATCATAGATCTTGATAAGGATTGCAAAGATTCTCGCGAATTGTGTAGTCCAGGCGGGAGGAGGTATGGACTTGGCCCTATGTCTAGGGACACTCCCTTGGCATGGGCACCATTAGTCTTCTCGGCTTGTTGCATGGGTTTCGTCCCGGTGGGTGTCAGGTCTAAGCCGAAATCGAGAGATTTATGCTTGTCGTTGGCATCCTCGTTTCGAAGCTTTTTCACGTTCTTGCGGTGGAAGTAAAGCAGGACCGCGATAGCACACACGACGGGGATCCTGAACACCCATTAGCCATAAATGCACCAAGCGTACGACACACCGAATGGAATCATTGTTTTAGCCTCATCGCATCGGGTCAGGAAGAAGAATAAATCGAAGACATACACTACACCGAGGACAACCGGCAAGGTTGTGGTCATCATTGTGCTCGTGCTTTTTTCACAGCTGTTACCACCACAAGTTGAGGTCGCAGTGGCAGTAGCGACAGACGGTGCAGGGTCTCTTCTCAGCAAAGTTGGTGCGGGAGAAGCAGCAAGGAAGCGAAGACGATCGCGAGGCACAATGTCCGGCCGTAGTGACAACACATCTCTCCCAAGATGCGTGCCCCGGAAGGCCCTGTGCTGATGTCGATGAGTTTGGTGGTACATGGGTCAACCCGACACTAGCGGGCGGCGATCCTGAGAATTGACACCCTGAAGGTCAAGAGGCTGTTGTCTAGAATGCGGCGGTGCTGGCGTTGCAGTAAGATAAAAGCGAGAGATGTCCTCAGCTAGATGATCTGATAGGACATGGGCTTCCGACAATATAGGACCGCTGGCCACGTAATACCCTGGATACAGGTGTGAAGATCGATGGCTTTGGAGACTGTAGAGCAAATATGGTCCGTATTCGGTTCCGAATGAATGAGGACAGTGGCGCAGGACAGGTTTCGAACAAGGAGTGGACAGGAACCAAGATAGGCTCCCAGTAATGAATGGCAGCCGAGTGCCCAAGCACCAGCAAAAGAACGGCAGTACAGTCCCCAGGACGGTACTTGGGGAGAGGGTAAAAGGGAGGTGAGGGTGGAGAGGGGAAGGGAGGCAACTAAATGTAGAAAAAGAACGACATGAAGCACCCAGCCAAGAAAGAAAAGAACGAGATTAGAAAGAGGAGAAAGAAGGGGAAAGAGGAAGAAGAAGAGGAAGAAAAGGAGAGGAGGGGAAAAGAAGAAGAAGAAGGAGAAGCAGCCGAGAAGTGACAACGGCAGGGGAGACAGAAAAGAGCAGGGCAGAGAGCACAGTGGAAAGGCGCGAGTAAGCCGATTGTCGTATGGAGACTTTTTTAGTCTAGGTACTCCGTAGTTTACCTATTAGACTAGACTACGACTCATAGGTACTAGGGACTCTACTAGGTGAGTACTAGCGGTCTGGATGACCCGTTTCATTTTCCAGTCATTTTGTCAGGTTCAGGTACTAACCAATTGTGGGGAGGAGAGGGGAGGGGGGCTGTGGGGAGATCACCGCATCCATAGTGTACAGTATCGTACCATGCCGAGATCAATTCCAGTCGGGTATAGAACAGAATTGCTTCACTTTGTTTTTTTCCAGTACAAGCATGGGCAGGGGGGGGGGGTTTCTTATCCCGTATCACTATGCTTGTGCTGAATGTCCATCACCAGCTCAGAGGCATTGTCACTGCTGCGCAAGTTGTGGGTTAAATTCAACCTCTCCTATCTAAATTTCAAGGCGCCTTTGCCCGGTGCCACTTAGGACGCCTTAGCGTGAAAAAAAGTAGGTTGCCTTGGCCCTTGGTAGATAAGTAGAACTCGGGGCTAGAACTCTGGACGCTTGACGGTCGAGAAGTTGCTCACCTATCTCCATCTCATGGGGCGAATTTCCTTCTCGAGTATGTGCCCCCTTAGAGGACATTATCTGCTTCATCTTGACATTCTTGCTCGGATATAAAGCGAGACCCATCAGTATCAGTAGCGTTGCGCGAGCCACTTACCCTTATTTGATAATGTTTTATCTTGATTGCAGATTCAGGCATGGTTTCAAATCATCTTCCCTGGCATCTAGTCTCGGAGGATAAAAATTAAAAGCAAGGATAAATAGATATAGATCTGGGAAAGGTACATATTACAGTATGATGTACGTATACGTACTCCGTGGATAGACCAGTTCTCCCCTGAGTGCGGCGCTGGTGCCGGGGAGGGGGGGGGCGCGCATCCAGCCAACAATAACAACCAACTGAACAACTGTAGTTGCGCAACTGCAGGCAGAGCCGGGCAGTCGGTGGGGTGGCTAATCTTATATTGGTTTAGTGTCAGGAACCCGCCCCCAGCTGAGCCCAATCATCAACCTTGGAAGGATTTCCCCCCACCTCCCTGAGGAAATTAGCCTCCACCCGCCATGAGAGCCAGACCGCGTTGGTCGACGGGAATTCATTGACATGGCAGATTCCAACCTTGAATGTATCCACCTAAGATGCTTTGCTGTCTGTAACCTTTGGTAGGTAAGGTACTACCTTATCCTAGATAGATTCCTTACTATGGACGATCCCTGTAGGCTGAGCATCCATGCTTACTACATACTACTAGTTAGTTAACTTACTAACTTAGGCAAGTTACACTTGCTTATAGGTATCTATACTGGTACTTTTTCTCTCGCTTCAAGGCTGGACTCGGGCAGAATCGTGGCTCCTATTTTGGGGACATGATTCCTGGTCTCTACCTCTACTAATTGCTTCATGTTGATAAGAAGATCAGGAACGACCAATAGGACGCCTAGCATATAATAATTGATCGCATGCAAAGTACAGAGTAGTTGTACAGACAACAAGCATGTGCTAGGTCCTACTGTACTATTCAACAATAATGCCAATAACAATAGCAGCAGCTGCTGCTGATTGACTGGCTGTCATGTTGGTCTGTAATTCATTACCAAGCTACGGAGTATCTAAAGATAGTATCCATTTTACTCTATGATGGTAAATTCTAGGCCACCTGTACTATGTTTTGATTGTACAGTACGGTAGCTCCAACAAGGAGAATCACGCGTTAGCTTCATGCTAGCAATCCATCAACCTGTGGCCTAAACTCCCAATACACAGCCTGTGTTTTCCCCTTTCCTGGTTATTTCGGATTTGCCCTAGCATACAATGCATGGCTTAGGCTATGATACTCGACCATGGAAGCGATTATCTATTTTTAAATGAATTAAGCATTGTAAGGCATGATAGGCAGGTGAAAAATTGTGACAATGATGTGATAGAGAAAGAATGAATTTCCCCTGAACCAGAGTACCTGCTATTTCCTGAACAAACTGCCCACCCTGAAACAGCTTCGAATCCTGTAGAGAGTAGCTGGTTCAAAGATACTCGGGGGTGGAAGACTGTTTCTTTGTCGCACGTTCGTCCTAGGTTCTAAGAGGGCTGAATTGTACTGTACGAAGCGTACCAAGCCGCCTTTATCTACTTATACCATGGCTTCTTGGTACATCGTAAAATTTGACTATTAGCTACTCTACAGTACCGTGGTTGCAGTCCTTTCGTCCTCTTTCCAAGCGCCACGATCTTTGTACCCTCCATTTGATGCCTGGCTTCTGAGATCAGAGGCTTAGTGACGCAAAAGTACGGACCTTCTTAACAGTTGTAATGACGGTACTATGCAATGTCATTGTGGTCTCCATTTGGAGACACGATGAAAGGTAACTATGCGTTCTTCTAGATGCAATACTCCCTTCTTCCTCCTTCTTTTCTAAGATAGATAATAAGCCGCTCAGAACCGGATATCCGTACTCCCGCACAATGTAAGACTTGGAACAGAGATTGAAGGAGAGAAAAGTCCGTATGGAAGCTTAATGCCCGCTTCCAAATTAATAGCACATCATATGATCAGAAGGTGATCCCCACAAACAAACACTTCCCACGATTGTACAGGAGTGAGCCACTCAAAGTATAGAAGTACAGAAGGAGATGTGCCTATGACCGGTGCACAGACTGAACGCTTGGATAGTCATTCGAGCGGAAAGTCCTTGGAGAGGCTCAATCAATCGGTAGGAGAAAGAGCGAGAGCTATCTAGGTAGTGAGGAGAATAACTTGTATGTCAGATATCCTTTCTCACGTTAGCAGGCATGCCGAAGAATTCATGTCTGATCAAGAAGTATGATTGCGTGGTAAAGCGGGAGTTGTGAATTGAAACAGCCAAATAGGCATGTCTCATCCGGGCGGGGTGAGACAGGTTGCATCATCGTTATGAGGCCGATCGAAAATCCGACTAAATGGGGGATCTGACGGGTGTAATTCACTAGGTTCTGTGGCAACACCCTCGGCTCTGCGAATTTCTTCTTTCAGTGCACGGGTCACAACACCAGCGCGTACAACAAGATCCCGGAGAGACTGTGTATCGAAGGGTAGTTTTTTCGAGCGTGGAAGGTGGGAGTTGGGGACTGGAGAGCCGTCTACGTTGCGCTGTTGATAGATCAGATCCAGCACACAATTTGGCTTTGTTGCGGCCTCTCTGTAATCCTGACTGGGAGCAGTGGTAGGGCGAGAAGTTGAGTTGTCTGAGAACGATAACCCCCAAGAGCCTCCACTGACTCGTTTCCACGGGTCATGCGAATTCGAAGAATCGCCTTCTGATTCATCAAAACTGAACGTGAGCGACGATGGTGATCCAGGCGGGGACTCGTTGTGGTCGTCATCATTTAGCGTGGCTAGATTGACAATACCTTCTGCCTCTTTCCATAGCTCATTGGAGGAGCCCCGAACAAGATTGAGGAAGCTTCCCTGGTGCCGAAGGCGCTTAAGTTCTTCAACCAGCAATGTCAGCTCCTGAACCTGTCCGAACTGCCCATGGAGACTAGCTTGACGCTCCAGGATGGCTGGGGGAACAACCATGCCGCGGCGTGGAGGGTTCTTGTTCGGCTTCCTGACCTCGGTAGCTGGACCCTCCTCGGAATCTTCAAATTCGAAGTCGCTGTCCCAGTCTTCACTAACACCCTTGCTTCCCAGGCCCCACGTCCCGAACTTGCTACCTGATGTCTGGCGCTGTTCGATAATGGTTGTGGGATCTCTAGTTACTGGAACGCTCTGGCTCCGAAGGTGCAAAGTGCTCGGCGCCTTCCTCCCGGGTGCACGGCTGCCACGGGAGTCAGGCGTATGTTTCCCATGGACAGTCCGGGGCCGCCCGTCCGGTCCGGAGCCCTCACGGTCGCATCTGGGCTGCTCAGACCAGTCAAAGATATTCATCTTAGGAGAAGTATCAAGCACGTCATTATTGAGGCTGCGGTCATCCGATATCACCGGCGACTGGGATTGGACCTTGGTACTCGAAGCCCCTGGGGAAAAAAAGTCATTCAAAGGATACGGTCCGTTCGAGCTCATTCTCGTTGGGGGGGCGGTTGCAACGGATTCACTGGGCAGCGCAGCTAACAAACTGCGCGCATCTTCGTCATCTGTGAGATCAGACGGAAATGATATAGTGCTTTCTTCTTCGTGTAGGTCTGTTGGGACCGCAGAAACGAGGGATGGCATATTGGTGGGCGCTTGGGGAGCATCCATATCACAATAGATCCCTGACAGCGAGCGCAAGGTGTTGGAAATATACGTATTCGGCCCTGCACTCTTCGAGTGGTTCGTCTCCCCGGGAGTCACTCGAGGAGCACCAAAGATGTTTTCAATTCGAGGCGCATAGAGACCCGGGTTGCTGCTGGTGGTCATATGGGTACGGACTGAATCGAACGCAGTATCGCTCAGGAAATCTGATTCATCCTCATCCCCAGAAGTGAAAATGTTCGTCTCATCGGATCCGATCACCGTGGACGCAAGCTCTGATGCAGCTAGTGAATGACGCTTGGGCCGCTGGCGAGTTGAAGTTTGAAGTCTGGACAGAGGAACCGCATCTGATGTGAAAGGACGTGCGCCAATATCGTGGAAGTGGGCCATATCTGATCCAAAACCTTGAATACGGAAAGGTAAGGCCCGGTGTCGTGAACCTAGCACATCCGTCATCAATGACATAGGAATTCCCGCTTGTAAGGTGGCTGAAGGGTGGGTGAAGAATGTCGGGTCCGTTATATTACGCCTTTCACGGCGCCTGGGTGACGCTAGGATAGTTCCTTCCGTGCTCATACCGAACGGAAGGGGCGTCGAAATCGCCCGTCTCTTTGAAAAGACCCGTGAGCTGTGCTCAGAGCCATGGATTTCCGAGGTGAGCATGAAAGGTGTCGAGGGGCTTTGAGGATCTGCGTCCTCAGCACGAGATTCCGCTTCACAATCAGCCCTTTCCGGTGGTATGTGGTCATCAGGCGGTTGCGAAGCCTTGTCGCCAGAAGTGAATGGGTCACGGAACTGAACTAGCGAGTCAAAATTCGAGGCGACTAGGCCGCTAGTCGTTGCAGGTTGCTTTGTCGTGATGGAGGTAGCCAGTAGAAGTGCTGGGACAGAGCCACTATTCGGGACAATTCGTCGTAGTCCTTGATCTCTTGGCTTTGTTGCTGCGGAGAATCTGCGAGCCAGTCTGTCTGACAGTCCATCCAAGGTGGCACTTATGTACGGTCGCCACGCATGGTCCTCAGGGGCCGCAATAATGTTGTCAGAGGTAGATGGGGAGTACAGGACCAAGTTCGGTTCGAAATTCAAGCTGTGTGTCGCCTTGTGGCCAAAATTTTCCGATCGCTGATAACTGGTAGCAGGCCTGCGGAAATTAACCGTTGACGGACTCAGTGGCGCGACGTCCAGAGGCGGTTGAGTGTTAGCATGTTGCGACAGAGGCCGCTTGAGCATTTTATGAAACCTGCGCTGCGTCGAAGTCCGGGGACTGACTGGAAGAGCTGGGCCGCTGGGTGACACAGAAACGGGCGACTGGTATGAGCTACGTTTCTCTGGCTGAAATGAAAATCGTCGCATCCAGGAGGTTGATGATGGCCGCCGAGCCACCTGCGAGGCCATGGCAGGGCTATCGTTGGCTAAGCGCGGAGGGCCAGCCAAAGTTTGTCCACGGCGTCGCAGTCTTATGCCTGCAAATGATGGGTTTCTCGAATGTTTCGATACCTCCCGGTGTGTTGTATTAGAGTGACCATCCTCATGATCTTCGGAGAATTCTGCTTCGAGCGGGGATTCGGCAGCTGCGGTTGAGAACGGCTTGCGCAGAGCTGGGTGTACCCAAATCGAGGTTGGAGAATCCGGTATATCTGTCGCCGTCGCACATTGATCCTGGAGCGGGAGGGTCCTCTTACGGAACCTGCTGGGCTTGGAGGGGCTTCGATCCACGCGACCGAACGCGAAGCCTGTTGCTGCAATACCGACGGTGCTAATGGCACATAACTAAGAGAAAGCAGACCAGTCAGATGCGCGTCTGATCGAGGTCACGTTTGCGCCGAGCAGCAAGCACGAATGGCAGGCGAGGCGGGCAGATACTGCGAAGCTCTTAATTCTCAAGAACACGGCACTTACTGTGGATACATGCTCCATTCTCAAAGGGCGCAGAGAACAGCGTCAAATACCACGAAGCTCAAGTCCGCAGCATCGAAATCACTTGTGACCTGACCTCCCATCTGCATTATCATGCACGAGGAGGATCAGCTAGCCTGGTACATATAGATAGATAAGATCCTATCCAGAGGGAGGAGAGAGAGATATGCCGACACAGTCTGATCTGAGGTGTCCAGCGCGGATGCGGGAAAATGCACGGAGACGACCGCTGGTCTTGTAAAGGTTACTCTTACAGTGCAACAACACTAGGCGCGAGATTGTGTGCTTAGATTGCGTGAGGGCAAAGCGCGTTGGAGCCAGCTCTGAAGGCGGGGGAAAGAGCTCAAAGAAGGAATGGAAACCGAGATATAGAAAGGAATGTCGCAAAAGAATGAGAAGGCGAAAAAAACAAGACGGAGTGCTGACGGCAGCGACCCAATTTTAAGATTCAGTGACCCGGACAAATCGCAATAATCTCCGTCCAGGTGAAGAAGGGAGGGTGAGCGCGACAGTGGCTATTATTATCTGGGAGGAGGGGGGGTAGGAAAGGGTGGGAGAATTAGTAAAAGAGAAGAGAAGGGGAAAGGAAACAACAAAAGTAATTAGCAGCACCGGTAATTTAGCGATAGCTAGCTAGCCGGATAATAAAGAAGGATTAAGAAGAAGGGGAGGAGGAGGAAGAGGAGGAAGAAGAAGAAGAAGAAGAAGAAGAAGAAGAAGAATAATAAGAATAATAATACGATGGAGGAATAATAACAACAGAACCCAGAGCCGGTCATCGATCAACACTAAAGCCCCAGCCAGCAGTGGGACACGGCGGCCACTTGCTTTTCCTTCCCACGGGCGAGGTTTGTCTGGTTCTAGTCTAAACTCAACCACCACTTAATGACTGGAGAGGAATGAATCACGCTAGGAGTTCCCACCCCCCAGCAAAGCACCCACTGCAGGGCGATTTCGATGGATCGAAGATGAGATGGATCATGGATGCGATCTCCGTCACTAATAGTAAAAAGTGGTTGCAGGTACCCTTCGAAGGAACAAAATAAGAGTGAAAGTGACAGAAAGGGAAACAACGGCAGGCTCCTTCTGTGAAGCTCCCCTTGAATGCCTACTAGGTAACTTACCTACTACTTAACCTGATCCCAGCGAAGGAGAGCCCCCAACAGCCGCGGGGATTTTTGGACCTAGCTTTGTTACATCTGCAAGGTCAGGCATTGTCAGTCACCTTCTGACCTACCTGTAACTCTTACCGGCAAGTTCGGCAGATCGCAGCCATGTTAATTGGCGAGGAAGGAGGGAAAGTATGAGTGGAGCGGAGATTATATGCAGGCCATTTTCTGCTACGCTCCCATCATGAAGTACTCATACTATGTAGTCAGCGCAAAGCATGCTCCAGCAAGTACAGTACAAGAGAAGTTCCGTCCTATCGACCGGTACTTTGACTCGATATTGCATAGCACACCGACTTACTGAGACGGATGCAATTACTTATAGATTGGCAGATTCAGGAAGGAGCGAGGTTTTTCCAGTCGGTCGCTCGATCAATGAGAAGTTGCCCGAAATTACGGATCAGCTCGAATCGAAACAGAAGCCAACTTGCGTCGATCCAACAGTCAGATTACTTTGAGATTCGATCTTGGTTTGTGACCTACTCATAGCTTCGCATCCATGGGGCTAGTGATACCCCAGGTACGGAAATGTCTAGGTCCAGACAAGGTGGAGTTGAACCAAGTATGTGCGAGTACTGTACAATAACTAGTAGTGCCTTACTCACTACTCACTACTCACTATCCTTGTCAGAATTTCCAATTATAATGGTGTAATTATGACGATGTGCGCGAACCTTGCACCACCAATTATCTAGCGTGCACGATCCGATACCCTGTGCGCTTGGTCCAAGACTGCTTAGGTAGTACTAGGTAGACTAGAACTACCCGCCCCCTCTGTCTGATCTTAGCAAATGACATTTCACAACAGAAAGGGTCGCCGGCGCTGGAAAATCGAAATTCAGTGGTTGAGTCGAATCGAATCCACCCCAGTAATATGTGTAACGTTATGTGTTTACTGTCAGCTGTTTATGAGGCCTGGAATAACCCAATGATTAATTAGTTACACCACCTCGTTTAGTTATGCGTTCGTTGAAGGCCGGGCAAAGGTGAACCAAACTCGCCCCATGATGCAATGGAATGGTTTCTTGGATAGTTCTCTGGAAATCGGCTTGCAGTGAGTGCGTGCGCCCGGTCAGGTACTGTTTGTGGACGGAGCCTGAAGGGCACGCAGTGATTGTGGAATGAGGGTCCGTTTGGTGACACCAAGCCGTCCCATCCCCACTTCAGCAGCTATAGGCTGTAGTTAGCTTTCGGATGGGCCGGCGAGAACTACATACCAAGTAGCCATTGGAAATCAAATTAGATGTTCACAGCTATTAGCAACTGATATTCTACGTACTCGTGCCTACAAGCACATACATAGTAGTAGCTTTTGAGATTCGTGCTTGATAAAGGAAGGAGATCTGGATCGGGCTTTCAGCCAAGGTAACCCAGATCGCATCGATTTTCCACCCTAGACAGATGATCTCTGAACTGGTATACACCGTATTCTGTAAGTAGGTGAGGCTTATGGCAATAACGATAGGCGATGGTACTGTGTGCTGTAACTACTACGGAGTAGCCCGTCCGCCTTTCAGGTACAGCACTTACCGAGGGTCGTTCCAAGGCACGGGATTGAAGGGGACAAGCGGGATGGATGATGCCTTTTACCTTACTTTCCTCCAGTCCCACAGCGCACTCCCATCTTTTTCTAGCTCTTGCTCGAGCTGATAAAAAATTTTCTGCCGCCCTTTCCTCGGCCCCGATTTCCCGCTACGTATTCACTCCCGCTCCTGGAGAATGACGACAGACCACACTTTGCATTACCCGCCAAGCGCGCAATCATTTTCCGAGAGTGGCTGGATCCTGTCGACTTTTATGTAAAGCATACCCAAAAGAGCTGTGATGGATGGATGGATGGATGGATGGATGGATGGATAGATAATTGAATATGTAGTGTCCGATCTGTCATCGGCTCCATCTAGTCCAGGACATGTTAATTCAGTCCGCAGACAAGCAGACCTACACAATGCACAAGCGCCAGCCGGCAAGCTTTGGCCATTATTTTCATCTATCCCTCCGATCTGAACAGCGCTACAATCCCCAGCACGCGAACAACCGAAGGAGGTTGGTGAGGAAATAGTAAATCTGATAAATTACTAGCGGGCTTACCGGTAATACGTCTCAGATGTCAAAGTGCCAGGCCAACGGTGTCTATCAATAAGTTATCGGCAGTAGTCCGTGTCTACCTAGACTACGGTACTCCGTCGCTCCGAGCTTATTTGGTAGGCCCAAAGACCATGACAATTGTGATTAGTATCTAGTTATTACATAGTACCTAGTGACAGATCACATTAGTCGGGAGGGAACGTGGGCTGCAAGTTTCTTCCCAACCGAGGTGCTCCGCTTTTCCTGGCCCGGCCGATAGTCGGTCGGGCGGTCGGGATGGAGCTTTGAACTATTCGTGTTAACCTACAAGGACGTAGCTACTGTACACTATGAAAGAGAATTCTCATTTCGTGTTACGGAGTACTTCAGATCCAGAGCTATTGACTGCTATGGCCAACGCTCCTAGACCTGTTATTGTTTCGAAAAGATGTCACATCATTGCTTTTGCTGCTCGTGAATCGAGATCACCGACGATAAAGATTTAGAATGAAAACCACACTCATAGTCGAATCTTTCATGATACTCGACCCCCCTCCCCTCTTTGACTATCCCATGCATTACTCTGCTTCAGGTGCATCACCTGCCTTAATTATTCATCATTGCCTGAGCAACAATATTGATATCTCCAACCAGTACCAATCTTTTGGCCGCGCTTCTTCGTATCCCAGGGTTTATTCAAGGCTCTTGTTTCAGGATCTCCTTTTTGGCCCCTTTGCGGGCATTGACAGACATGAGCCCTTGCTGCTCAAGACACCTTGGAATTGGCTAAATCTCCCCCCATGCTCCTTTGGGTCCGTCAAAATCAGGAACCCGCCATTGCCCTTACAGTACTTCTCTAATCCGAACCGATAGTGCGGCTAATCTCCTAGGTGATTCCTGCATGTATCATCTGTCCTTATCTCCTTGGACAAATCGGGCCTTGATTGGCGAATTTAACAGGGATTGCATGGTTCCGTGAACAACTGTCTTGACGCGAATCACACAAAACTCAAATTGACCACCATCCTTGCAAGAACCTAAAGAATCTATCTAGTGCTGTAATTTCTCTCCCAGAGCGGGTAGCGCCCTTGAACGAGGCTTTGGTGTATATCGAACTGGTGGCTAAGCTGAACCGAACGGCGCGAAACACTCCTCAGCTTGGGATTGGCGTGAGGGAGGAGCTCGACTCTGACCGTTGCTGTACATAAAGCCACTGGACTTGCGGCGTTCTCCGGCCTTCGTATTCTGCAAAACCATAGCATTGATCAATAGCTGTAGCAACGAGTTCACACGAGTTCACTAAGGCTACGGTGAGCCTCGTACCTAGGCTGTCCCCACACTCCTGTCGCTGAGTGCACCGGTACAGTACATGCTCACCGCCTACCGCCTAACTTCCTGGATAGCGCATAAATTGGTAATCTGAGGTAGCGTACTCAACCCATTCAGTTCATACTTTGATGATATTGCAATCTTGCCCATAAAGTTATGTACAGTAGATAAAAATCATTACTACCCACTTACTGGACCGCCCACAGGTAGGCTAAAAACAAGAAGATAGATGAAAACTGCACATTCCTAGAAAGCCAGAATCAGGCACCCACGAATTGCATGGACAGGAACAAAAGAGGCGTATATCAGGTGTCAAAGCCCAGTCAAAGACCACACGTAGACACAATAGCCGGAGCTTAGGCGTCCTTCAGAAGATCAGTAAGCTCGATCCGCATGTTCCCAGCTCAGCTCGCCAGCTCACTTCGCGTCGGTGCTCGTACAACTCTGATAATCCTTGTCTGTCCCTCGCTATATGTCATTGCTCAATGGGGCTTACTTGTTGCGACTCTCTTCACAATGGAGACGAAATCAGTTACTTCATTAGAGGAAGCTCAAGGAGCCAGAACATGACCCTGTGCTGGAAACCCCAACGAATTCAATGTCGCCGGCAAAGACGTGACGGACGGATTGCCAGGAACTGAGAGCGCGGCGGGTTTTAGAACCACCGAGATTCATCCTTTGGGAGATACTCATACTTCATTGCTGGGTGCAAGATGTTCAGTATCAATTGGTATGGACAAACTGGACAAACAAAAATTGGTTGCCTTTGTTCTTTTATAACCTGAGGCCCCTCTCACGTGCCTGGATTCAACAGTGACCAGAGATGGCTGACTGAGCCGATAAGATAAGATCGGGCTGCGGCTGACTGACCGCGTAACGGACAAGCTGGCGGTGTTTTGCTGCTGCTGCTGCCGCTGCCGCTTCTCCTACTTACGTTACCACATCGACCCCCTCGCTGTCCTCTACCCATAAATTGCACCACGTCCTTTACGGCACTTTCGAAGTTTCTATTGCTAGTCACTGCAGGTTATACTTGGTGCTGCACTTCATTCAAGATGGTGTGTTCTTCTTCTCCATCCCTAAGCTTCTCGTTTGTTAACACGGTCCCCCGCGAGGGGCGGATAGGCGGCTGCGCAAGTGATCTCCAATTCTGGACACGACGATATGATTGTATGTTGACTGCGGGCGGAGGATGACTCCATTGTGATCACCTGATTACAGTAACCTCAATTAGCACTTTCATTTGCTGACCGGGTTGGGCTGTAGCACGACGCGGGTCTGGACTACTATGGCCGCAGATTGGCGACATGCTCCTCGGACAAGACGATAAAGATTTTCGAGGTTGAGGGTGAAACGCACCGACTAGTCGAGACTCTGAAGGGGTAAGAAGTTTCAACAAGCACACAAGAGCATAAAAGTACAATCTGTGATTCTGACCCAAAATTATCGACCTAGCCATGAAGGAGCAGTGTGGTGTGTTGCATGGGTATGTTATAGAAGATGCCGAACTTGACGAGCCTCTTTCGAGTCTCTCGCTGTGAATTAATGACTTGATGCTTAACTGTAATTCATCTAGGCGCACCCGAAATTCGGCACGATTCTGGCCTCCTCCTCCTACGATGGAAAAGTGCTCATCTGGCGTGAGCAACATCAGAACACAACGTCCCCAGTTGGCGGTGGTGCCTGGACTAAAGTCTTTGATTTCTCGCTTCATACTGCTTCGGTGAACATGGTGTCCTGGGCTCCTCATGAAAGTGGTTGTGTCTTGGCCTGCGCCTCCTCGGACGGTCATGTTAGCGTCCTTGAATTTCGCGATAACAGCTGGACTCATCAAATCTTCCATGCGCACGGTATGGGTGTGAATTCCATCAGTTGGGCGCCCGCTGCAGTCCCTGGAAGCTTGATCAGCGCCAACCCTGGACTGGGCCAGCAGCGCAGATTTGTGACAGGTGGAAGTGATAATATGCTCAAGATCTGGGATTACAAGTAAGCCCGTCGCGCTTTTTCATATTAAGGAGCTTGCTAGCTGATACGTCACCATAATACAGCCCTGAGTCTAAGTCATACAACCTCAACCAGTCACTAGAAGGCCACACCGATTGGGTCCGGGACGTCGCCTGGTCGCCCAGCATTCTTTCCAAGTCCTACATCGCATCCGCTTCGCAAGACAAGACTGTTCGGATCTGGACCTCCGATGCATCAAATCCCGGGCAATGGACCAGTCAGCAACTCGAATTCGACACCGTCCTGTGGAGGGTAAGCTGGAGCCCTAGCGGCAATATTCTCGCGGTGAGTGGCGGAGATAACAAAGTCAGTCTGTGGAAGGAGAACCTCAAGGGACAGTGGGAGAAGGTCAAGGATATCGAAGAGTAGGGCTTTTGCTTTCCTACTGGTTATGCGCCTCACATCTATTGCAGTAATAGTCATACCGAGCGTCTGCCGGTCATTGTACACAATATTCCACCAAGAAATCACGCGAGTGAACTTGTTCGCACTGGTAAAATAGTTCCTTAAAGCAAGCATTTATACTCGGTCATCCCGGAATGGATCTATGCATTGGAAAAAAGCAGTTAAAGCAAAGCTACGAAAGTAAGCTACCAAGGCAAGCAGTCTTTGTAGTCAAGGTATATAATATATCACAGCAAAAATAGAGCTAGATTGGATCCTAAATCTTCTATATTGGATTCAACGTGCTGATTGATATCTAGGAAGTCAACTAACTTAAAAGATATGGCTCAGTACTGGTCACTTACTAGCCAGGACCTTGCAGAATTTATTACTTATGTGCTTTGTGATTACCATAGTCAGATGATTCACCCCTCCAGATTGTTCTGCTAAATTCATCTCATTCTCAGTGGGGGACGTAAGCTAAGCCCGTGCCCGTCGTCAGTCACAACTAGAGAAAGACTTTTGACCTTGGCATCTGGACTACTCCGTAGCACCTTGCACCTGGTTTAGGGACGACCATGACCCCGTATTTGACTCTCTTGAACCCCCCAACCATTGGCCAGGAGATCTTTAACCTCTTCAAGGCTGAGCCCACTCATCTCGGGGTAGATAGCCCACACGCCAATCCACCCCAGTACGCATACAGCCGCATAGGTCGCGAAAGTCCATGCCGGTGATAGCCATTCCATCATAGGTAGAAATGTCAACCCGACGATGAAATTCGATCCCCAATTCGTGGCTGTTGCAAGAGACGAACCTAAAGAGCGTACGTTCAGCGGAAAGAGCTCCGATTGTTGCCAAGGAACATTGCCGAGGCCAAAGGCGTATGAGGCCGTATAAACCGTGAGACAGATAAGGACTAGTAAGGGGAGGAGGGAATCTTCGACCATCGCAGCATCGGCTCCGTTTGATCCCTCAGGTTCGAATGATGACCTAGGAAGAGCTAAAGTCCCGAAGGCCATAGCGCAAGCAACGAGCGAAAGAGCCATGACAGGTATGGAATAAAGCAGAATGCGCCGCCGGCCAATTCTATCAATATATATGAATGCCAGAAGTGTGAAAACGAAGTTGGTCATCGCTACTGCCAGTGCCGTAAGGGTAGGGGAGGAGAATGAAAGAATGGCAAAAAGTGTGCTCGAGAAGTATAATAAACTGTTGAACCCGCATAGCTGCTGTAGGCCTTGAAGAATAACTGCTATTATCAATGCCCTGCGGTTACCACCAACAAGAAAGAGACTGCGGGTGCGCTGGGTGGCATTTGCAACCCAGTTTTCACTGTGTCCGGGAGACTTGTTTGAATGACCTGTGATCTCGGCCTCATCGGCAACTTCTTGTTGGATATCATGCAAGATGCTCTCGACAATTTGCACATTTTCGTCGTGAGCCTGGTAGACCTGCAATAGGACATTTGTGGCTGCGTTCTCGAGACCTGCCTGCACCAACCATCGTGGAGTTTCGGGTAGAGTACCAACAGCGATACACTGAAAGATAGCAGGAACCATCCCAAGGCCGACAATATAGCGCCAACCGCCAGGTGTGTTGGACAAAAGCCAGCCAACAATGTAAGCTATGACTTGCCCCCCAGTGATGAGTAGACACAAGATCGTTACCAATCTTCCACGCTCATGGGATGGCGCCAATTCAGAAATATACCTGAAACAAATGTTAGCATAATCGGTCGAGATCGATCCCCCGTATGTCTTTCTCCGATATGAAGCAGGTATCCGTGAGCTACGTGACATACAATGGCGTGACCAAGCTTGCCCCACCAACAGCCAAGCCGACAACACTCCTCCCTACTATCATAGCCCAAACAGTAGTGGCTACAGCCTGTATGAAGGCTCCCAGGGTAAAAAGCACGTCCGCAATGATTATAACCTTTTTGCGTCCGAATTTATCCGCCAGTATGCCCGCCAGCGGGCTTGCGACTAAAGCAAACAAGCTTGTGCACGATGTTACAAGACTCTTATCTAGAGTAGTGAGGGAACGATTAGAAAGATCCGAGCCGATCGACACGAGCGTTGATGAAATGACACCTGTGCTTTAGACAAATAATCAGCCACTTGAACTATCGGAAATCTTTCTGCTCGCCGACTTGGAATCTCATGCCCGGGCCAAGAATGATCAAGGAAACACCACCTACTCGTAACCGAAGAGAAGCCCACTGATTCCAGCAGAAAAAGTCAAGGACCATATGAAAAAGTCCCCTGTCAGTGTTAAACTGGGCCGAGGAACCCGAGCGTCCCCATCATCGCGTTGTGACGCTCTATTTGCCAACGAGGGTTGGGAAAGTAAAGGGGCACTAGAATCCGCCACCTCATTCTCGTCCCTGCGACTCATAGCTTAGTAGTTTATTGATTGGCGCGTGTGAAGAGGTTCGACATCGACATCTGCATTAGTCGGTGTACAAGGGGTTTCAAAGTTTCGTACGTACTTCGAAATGGAATCAAGCACTCGGATCATATCTGGGGAAGACTATTAACTAGTTAGTTAAGTTAGCATAGTTTACATAAGCAAGAGCGAGGCCACAACCCAGGCGATGCCTGTCAAGCAACGCAGTCTTTTGCATTAATTACTACCGACGTACATACTCATTACCACCTACATAATACATATGTACGTACTTTCGTAGACAAATAGTTGGGCTGAGCAAGACCAGTTGAATTGAAATTTCCACCATCTTAAAAGACATAGGATACACAGACGCGTGGTAACCCAATGACGTAAGTACCTTCGTCTACCTAGACCTCACTGGGCTCGATCATCCTAGGTCCTCTGACTTAGTGCGGAGCAGCTACTCCGGCCTCGTTGGCTTGAGCACTGATCAACTTCTTATAGGCATTCACAGTGCCATCAAATTTGTGAACCGTGCCCTTGTCGCAGACCCACAAGCTGGTGCAGACATTTTGAAGCATCGTCACATCATGCGATACCATCACTACACCACCCTCAAAGTTTTGCAGAGCCTCGGACAGCGCATCCATACCTTCAATATCCAAATGGTTAGAAGGTTCGTCCAGGACCAGAATGTGCGGGTTAGTCAAAGACAGGCAGGCGAAGGCGACACGAGACTTCTGACCTCCAGACAGGAGCTCCATGCGCTGGAGGCCAGTCATTCCAGTGATACCGAAACTATAATCAGGCAGAGGCGATTGTTAACAGATATAAGACAAAGGTTAAGGCGAAGGAGACTTTCACTTACGCTCCAAGGTGTCTCCGATATTCCTCGTCTGTCTTTCCTGGGTAGGTCTTTGCCATGAAACTCACGGCACTGGTCGTCAAATCCAAGGCATCCACATGATGCTGTGCGAAATATCCGATACGCAGCCTGGCATGTTGTGATATGAAACCAGACGTCGGCTGAAGTTGAGCCGTTAGCAACTTGAGCACAGTGGTTTTACCCGCACCGTTAGGTCCAACGATGCCAATACGTGAATCAAGCTGCACATCGAGGTCAATGTTTTTGAGAAGCGGTCTGTCCTTCGAATAACCAAATGACACATCCGTCATCTGTACAATAGGAGGGGAAAGCTTCTCGACATCGGGAAACTTGAAGTGAACGACATAATCACTTTCTGGGACTTCCAAGATGGGCATTCTTTCGAGTTTCTTGATCCTAGATTGCGCCTCAGACGACTTGGCGGCGTTGTACCGGAACTTATCGATAAATGCTATTCGGATGAGTCAGCTCCAATAAAAAACTTTTGTATGGTAGAGACATACCTTGCAGATGTGCGCGTTCGGCCATTTGTTTCTCGTATTCGCGTTTCGCATTCTTCTTCCGCTCTTCCTTGGTGGCATAGAATGAATCTGCGATATCATCAGCTTGAACATTTTTCTCCGAGCACTTTGAGGTACTTACCGAAATTGGCTCCCTTGTAGTAGTCGAGTCTCTCAGAATGCTGATGCATGATATCCGTGGCTACTTCGTTCAAGAAGGCACGATCGTGAGAAACCACAAGGATGGTGCTAGGATAGGTTTGTAGATAGTTGGACAAGAAGGTAATCGAAGGCACATCCAACATGTTGGACGGTTCTGCATACGATTAGCATTCTGTCAAGAGATAACCGCCGTAGTGTCACTCGATCATACCGTCCAGCAAAAGCAGATCAGGCTCGCAGAAAAGTGCCCGAGCCAAGGCCAATCTCATCCGCCAACCACCCGAGAATGTTTTTGTTGCAAACTGCTGCCTCTCGGGTGAAAAGCCAAGGCCGGCCAGGATACTAGCGGCACGAGACTCGGCCTTGTCCGATTCCATTTCTGCAAGCTTCGCATGAATATCATTCAAGGTAATATCCAATCCTTCCCTTTCGTGGTCGAGTCTAGCAGCATCCTTAGAAGTGTCCGCCATCGACGATCTCTCTGCTTCAATCTCGGCGAGCTGCTTAGTGATTTTCTGGAAGCAAGTCAGAAAGGTGAACCAGGTCGGAACAGGCTAGAAAACTGACCTCTAGGTCGGCCAATAGACGCTTGCGCCAGACATCAGCATCCAAAACTGCTTGAAGCGCAGGTGTATCATCACCCGTAATCTGGACATCCAGTCAGCAAACCATGGTTTTCTCTGAGGTTTCGAGCACGAGAGACCAGACATACCTCTTGTTCAACATGAAGAATCGAGATATGGCTGGGGATTGCCACTTCACGCCGACTCAACGCGCGCAGAAGAGTACTCTTTCCGATACCGTTCTGACCCACGAGACCATAGCGTCGGCCATAAGCCAAAGCCAATGAAGCGTCGGTCAAGATACGATGCCCGCCAACAGAGATATCAATACTGTCAACCTTAATATCCTTACTCTTTGACTGGGAGTCAGAGCCAAGTTGAAGAGGGTTGACAGCCATGAAGAATTCCTCGTAGGACATGGTGCTGTCGGGCTGATTCAAGAGACGGGAAGATTCGTATTGCACCGTCTTCATCTGTTTCTTTTCCTGCTTAGCACGAATCTTTCGTTCTGCCTTCTCTAACTTCTTGCGGTCAACACGAGACTCCACTTTCCTGGCATTCGCAGACTCTAGGTCGACGTTGCCTCCCGCTAGACCCAAAGTCGAGGAGATATTTTTCTGAGAGCCAACATTGATCGCCTGGTCAAGCTTTTTGGCAGTGAAGGGCATCTGTCTACGCTCTGCGTTCACTCCGGCAGACGCGCTGAGAGAAGCGATAAATTTTTCCACGAGGTTACGAATGGCCTTTTCGTTCTCAGGTGAGAAGTCTCCCGAGGCAGAAATCAGAAGCGCCGTGACCATATCGGCAGCTTCGGACAGCGGCGACGGCCCATTTGCATCTTCAACATAGGCTTTAGAAGCATGAGCCAGATAGCCCTGTAATGCGTCAGCGATAGTGTTCCAATCGAACTACTTGTCTCAGCAATACGAATCAGGATACTTGCCACGGAATATTCGGAGATCACATGGTCGATACCGGGAATCTGTGCCTGTATCTCAGCCTCCATTGTGACGAAGGGAATCACGGCCAAATCAATGAAAGCCAGCAGCGGAGGAGCGGAGAAATTGGGGTAACTATATTAGCACTTTCAGTAGTTGCCTTGAAGGAGGATTCTCCTTTCTCAGGCTAGTAATGCAGTTACTGTGGAATATGTTTTCTTGTCAAAACAGCTTGACAATCTTTTTTTGCAGGGCAGGCAGAGCTTTGGGGTGGCGGCTATCGGGTGGGGTCGGCCCAAGCGGTGATCCAAACCAGCGGACGGGATGATCAAATCTACCATGCATACGTATTTGGTAAGCGAGTCGGCCATGTAAGCCAGTCGGCCACCCATGTATTACATATAAAATAGCTGATTTTCAAATCATATTATCTTCACCAATTTCTATTGAATCTTTTTAAATTTGAATATTAAAAGTTATATATATATAATCTTCTTATGTACAGAATAAAAAGTGTTAATTATCTTTATTAGCTTTAATATACACTATTTATATATCTTAAAGAAATTACACTCTATTCAAGAATTACCACTGGTAAATAATAGATTTTAGAAGAAAATAAACTGATTTATTATATTAACTAAGTTCTTAGATTATTTATTATGTGAAAGCCGTTCAAATAATCAAGATTTAATTCATTTGGTGCTAAAGTACAAGAATTTCAAGTATAAAGAAAAGAGAAAGAAGAGAAGAAGAAAAAAAAATATAAGTCCGCAGCTTATCTATTGCGGGACAGCTTAAATGTTGTCTTCTTCGACACCTCGAGCCTTTCTCCTCAGCTTGGGTACTGTACTTTCTTACCGCTTCGGAAAGATAACCTTATATATATATTAAAATAGCTAAAATAAAGAGAACAACTATTTATCTATAAATTATTATTTTTTAAAATCTTAAAGTCTAATATTAGTAGTATATTCTGCTATAATTCTCAGTCTATCTAAAAATTATTTATTTAATTAAATATTACTAAGAAAGTGTTTTATATCGGTTTATTTATTTAGATAAATATTTTATTAATAGAATATTTACAGTACTACCGATATGTTTTTTTCTAACTTTTTATTTATTAATCTTATATATTTTATTATACTCTTACTTATTAATTTTTTAATTATTTTATTTATTAATTTTTTATATATTTTATTACTTACTTCCGACTGCTTTTTATATTGCCGGAGATGTCTCTTTAATACTACTACTAAGTATTTTTTTTATTAAGCTGAATTATTATAGATTATGCAACTAACTATAATTTTTAATTCTATTTTTATATAACTGATTATATATAAGTACTGTAAGTATTTTCGAACAGTATATATATTAATATATTTAGATAATATTATTTGGATTACTTATTAACTACTTTACTTTATTAAAATAGAATATAAAAATATTATAAATATTTCTATAGAAATTTTTATTATAATATAAATAATTATTTTTTAAATACTACTATAATTTATAAATATTTTAAAAACTTAAAGTAGCCAAGAAAGTGGCCGAGATCAAACTATTAAAAATAAATATAATTATTCTATTAAGTAAATAAATAGAAGATTTTTTAAAATAGTAATTTACTAGTTTAAATTTATTATTATATTTTTTTTATATACTTACTAATCTTTATATTTTTATAAATATTCCCTGCTTTATTAATAATATTTAAAAAAGTAGAAGTAAATATAATTTTTTATATTAATATTTTTTTATTTTTATTTTATTAATATTATTAACAGTAGTTCTAAAAACTTTAATTATTATTTTAATTAAAGTATCAATATTAGTTAAAATAGTATTTAAATTTTTATTAATATTAGTTTTATTAAAGTTAATTTTTAAATTATTTCTAATAGTTTATTTATTTTTTTTATTATTAAAACTTATATTAGATTTATTTATTAATTTACCAATATTAATACAGCCAGTATATATACTATATAAAATAAATAAAATTAACTTTTTTATATTATTTTTAATAAAAATCTTAATTAATTTATTTATAAACTTATTTATTTATTATTTAGCTATTAAGATTATATCTACTATACTAGTACTAGTCTTATATTAAATATAGAAATATAAAAATAACTTTATTTAAATTAATAACTTATATATATATAATTTGATTTAAATAGTTAGTTTATATATTAACTAATTTATTTAAACTATAGGCGAAGTAATAACAGATGCTTAAAAAACAGAGTTTATATAATTATTTATTTAAATAATAATAACTATACTTAATATTTATAAATAAAAATATATAGAATATAAAAAATAAAGATAATATAAAAAAAACAGACCTTATAAAAGTGATTGTTTATTCTTTTTTTATTATTTCTACTGTTTTTTTTAAATAATAAGATAGTTTTTTAGTATTAAAATAGACTTTAAGTATTAAATAATATATAATAACAAGCTTCGGATATTAAATATTTTTATTTTAATATATTTTTTAATTAGAAATACAGAGATCTAGTTAAATATAATAAAGAAATATATTATTAAACTGTTTAAGCTTTCTATATATATTTAAAAATTATATTATATTTATAAGATATAATTACTATAAACTAAAATATAAATATTTTTTTTTAGAAATAATATAAATACTTAATAAATATAATAAGTCGATAAAATATAATAAATTAGATTTATTAATTTTAGAAATATTAACTACTAGATAATAGTAATTAAAGTCTGATAAAAAATTCTAAATAATTAACTTTAGAAATAACTTAATAATTATTACTATACTATTTAAAATATTTATTATAATAGATTTTTAATTATATATATTATTAAAATATTAGGACTAATACAAACTTGTAGTATACTTAATAAATATAATATAATTATTTAAATATAAAGATATATTAATTCTAAACTTTAAAAATATATTAAAAAATCTAAATATAAAATTATACTTAAAAAATTTAATAATAAAATAAACTTATATTATATAATTTAAAAAGATAAATAGAATTTAAGTATAAAAAATAAAGCCTAAAATTATATTTATAATAATACTTACTTTTTTAGGAGTATAATTAATATAACTATTAATTTAATCGATTTAATTATAGTCTAAATAATTAAAATAGAAATTAATACTATAAAGACTAAATAGACTTTTATAAATTAAATAATCATTAAAATAATTAATATAATAAATATAAAAATAAATATAATAATTATTATAATAATTAAAATAACTACTAAGATTATAAAAGAGATTATAACTATAAAAAAACTATAAAAATTATTATAATAATTAAAAATATAAGCGCTCCTGTAGTTATAATTATAATTATTAAAATAATTATAATTATAATAAATTCTAAAAAATATATTATAATAATATTAACAGTAATAATAATAGTAGTTTTTATAATAAATATTTCCAGTATAGCTAGATTAACAGAATATATAACTAATTCTATAATACTTAAAAATATTATAATAATAATAATAATATTTATTATTTAAATAATAATTATAAAGATTAGAATATTTTAAATTATTATGAATATCAAGACATCTTTTATTTATAATATTTAGATTATTATATATTATTTATTTTTAATAATATACTTTATATATATATTATAAATTATAAACTATATACTTTTTATATAAATCTAAATATTTGTTATACAATACCTACCGCTACAGCAGTCCATATCTACCACTATGGCAGCTGCTTCGGGGTTGATACAGATTCATCAGGATTTTAATCCGGATGTCTATATTATTATATTATTTATTTTTTTTTATATAATATATTATTCTAAGATTCTTTAGAAAAGAAGATTTTTTAAAAATTAGTCTTAAAATTAATAAAAGACTATTTTTAACTATCTTACTTGTTTTATCTAACCAGCGTATCTACTATATTAAATAATTTCTAATAATTTCTAATTTTTTTTTCTTTTAGTTATCTAAAAAAAAGCAATATATTATTTAATAAATTTTTGTCAGAATTATCTTAAGATATTTTGTTTACTTTTAAATTATATTATTTAATTTAGATAAATATTTAAGAAGTATAAGCCACTATTTACTAATTAAAACAGTTAAAATAATTAAAAGAATAGGTTTAAGTATTATAAATAGAATATAAAGATATTAAATTTTTAATAAAATTATAATAATACTGTACTAGCTCGACCTTATCTTCTAAACAAAAAAAATTAAATTTAAAAAAATTTTTATTTTTTTTTTCAGTTTAGTTTATAATAAAGAACAGAGTGGATTTATAATCTACTATATATTTTTAAAAAAATTTTTTAAAAGTATTAAATAGAAAATCGAAGAATTCTAGCCGTAGTTAACTATTTAGATTCTATTTATCAGCAGAAATAATACTAATATATTAATAAAAAATTTCCGAAAAACTGCTGAAATACTAAGAAATTATAAAATTACTTTATCTAATAGACTTTTTTTTTTATTCAAAATATAGTTATTTTATAGTTTAATATTATAAAACAGCTTAAACAGACCCACCAGTAAACTAATTAAAATCTAAAAAAATTTTATTTTTATTTAAATATCTTAAAATATTACTTTAAATCTAAATAAAATAATAAATATATATTAATCTTTTTTTAAAGCTGGCACCAAAACTTAGTTAATATATTTATAAATATATATTAAAACTACCGGACTTCCGAGAAAAAATAGTATTTATTATTATTTATTATTAAAATATATTAAACCGAAAGAGAAAACAAGATCTAAAAAACTAAGAATATTATTTAAATAAGATTTTTAGAGAATTTAAATCTTTATAGTTTAATAATAAGTTTTCTCTGTCTAAATCCCCTCGAAATAAAAAAAATTAAAAAAAATTTTTTCACTGTTATAAATATAATAATAAATATTATTTAGCCAACCGATGCTTTTATAGAAATAAAAATAGAATTAAACTAAAACTAATAGAAAAAGAATAATAGTTAAAAAAGTTTTTATATTTTTAATAAACTAGTTTAAAATAGAGACTACTACTTGCTTTAATATATCTATTTATTTTAAAAACATACTCGAAATTTATGCGGACTTAGATTTATATACTAAAATTAATTTTATTAGCTATTAATTTACTTAGTAATTCTATTTAAATACAGCCTGTCTTACAGTCCTATTAATTACTATAATTAATTATTTTACTATAAATACTTATAGTATATAGAAAATCTCTATTACTGCTATTAATTTAAAAGAAACTATACAATTATTTATAAGATATTATATAATTATTAATTATAATTAGAGTGGATTAACCTGACTGTTATATCTTAATCTTAACCTGGCCATAACCTGGCGGTCAGATTAAGATACAAAAAAATTTTAACTGTACGGTTATAGTCAGATTAAAATATAATTATTATTTTAATTATTTATATCTACTAGTTAGAAAGATTAGATATAATAAATAAATTAATAACTATAAATTAATTAATAATATATATATTTTTTTATATAGATAATATATAAAGTATAATATACTTTTAATTATAATATAGTAATATTTTTTAAATTTAGCTTATTTATTTAATATTATAATATAGTTCTAATTTTTTCGACTTATCTACTTAATCTGTTTAATCTATTTAATTTATTTAATCTATTTAATTTATTTAATTTATTTAATTTATTTAATTTCTTTCTCTGTAGAGCTGAGAGATATATTATATTTTAAAAAGTTTTTTTATAAAATCTAGTATAAAAAAATAATATTTAATATTAAATAAATTAATAAGATTATACTATTTTTTATACTATTTAGAATAATAATTATAATAATAAAAAAATCAAAAAAACCGGGTCTCTATCTTTATCTAAGTATATATAATATCTAAAAATTTAAATAAAGCTAGCTCTTTTATTTTTAATAATAATCTATTTTTTAAATTATTTTTAAGATTATTTATATCTTTATTTTTACTAATATAAAAAATAATAATTATTTTATTCTTTTCTTACTTCTTAAATATAAAGATAATTAAATCTAGATTAAGATTATTAAGAATATTTTAATATTTTTTATTAATAATAAAATAATTAATATATATCTAAAGCATTATTATTTTAATTATATTAGTATAAAAATAGCTCCGGCGATAATAACAAATATTTTAAAAACTATTAAATAAATATTTAATATTAATATTATTAGTAGTAACCAAAAGAAAATTTCTAGCTATTTAATAAAAAATAAAAAACTAATTACAGCAGGACTTTTAGTAAGTAAGAATATTAGTATATTTTATAATATTTAGAATAATATTAATTTAATTAAAAATATTTTTATAAACTATATATTTTTAATATCTAAATATATTTTAAATTTTTTAAATATTTCGGCTGCTGGTAAGAATCTCTAATATTTAAAAATATTATAAAAGATTTTATCCAGACCTAACAGTAATCTAAAGATAATTAATAGTATATTAATAACCAGATTCTAACTATAATAAAAATAGAATATTTTTTTAAAAATAGTTCGGTATTTATAGTACCAGTTAATATTATTATTTAATTAAATATTTTTTTAAATTTTTTAAGCTTTAATATCAGATTTAGAATAATTATAATTATTGTTATACAATACCTACCGCTACAGCAGTCTATATCTACTATTATGGCAGCCGCTTTAAGGTCAATATAGATTTATTAGAATTTTAATCCGGATGCTTATATTATTATATTGTTTATTTCTTCTTTTTGTATAATATATTATTTTAAGATTCTTTAGAGAAGAAGATTTCTTAAGAATTAGTCTTAAAATTAATAGAAGACTATTTTTAATTATTTTACTTATCTTATCTAACCAGCATGTCTACTATATTAAATAGTTTTTAATAATTTCTAATTCTTCTTTCTTTTGGTTATTTAAGAAAAAGTAATATATTATTTAATAAATCTTTATTAGAATTATCTTAAAGTACTTTATTTGCTTTTAAATTATATTATTTAACCCAGGTAGATATTTAAGAAGTACAAGCTACTATTTATTAATTAGAATAGTTAAAATAATTAAAAAAACAGGTTCAAGTATTATAAATAGAATATAGAGATATTAAATTTTTAATAGAATTATAATAACGCCGTACTAGCTCGACCTTATTTTTTAAATAAAAAAAAAAAGAAATTAAACTTAAAAAAATTTCTATTTTCTTTCTTCGGTTCAGTTTATAATAGAGAATAAAGTAGATTTATAATCTACTATATACTTTTAAAAAAACCCCTTAAAAGTATTAAACAAAAAATCAAAAAATTCTAGCTGTAGTTAGCTATTTAGACTTTATCTATCAGCAGAGATAGTACTAATATATTAATAAAAAATCCCCGGAAAACCGCTAAAATACTAAAAAATTATAGAATTACTTTATCTAATAAACTCTTTCTTTTATTCGAAATATAGTTATTTTATAATCTAATATTATAAAATAGTTTAAACAGGCCTACCAGCAAACTAATTAGAATCTAAAAAAGTTTTATTTTTACTTAAATATTTTAAAATATTATTTCGAATCTAAATAAGATAATAAATATATATTAATCTTTTTTTTAAAACTGGCACCGGAACTCAGTCGATATATTTATAAATATATATTAAAACTACCGGACTTTCGAGAGAAAATAGTATCTATTGCTATTTATTATTAGAATATATTAAACCGAAAAAAAAAACAAGATTTGAAAGACTAAAAATACTATTTAAATAAGACTTTTAAAAAATCCGGATTTTTATAGTCTAATAATAAGTTCTTTTCGTCTAAATCTTCTCGAAACAGAAGAAATTAAAGAGAAAAAATTCTTTACTGTTATAAATATAATAGTAAATATTATTTAGCTAATTAATACTTTTATAAAGATAAAAATAAAATTAAATTAGAACCGATAAAAAAAGAATAATAGTTAAAAAAGCTTTTATATTTTTAATAAATTAGTCTAAAATAGAAACTACTATTTACTTTAATATATTTATTTATTTTAGAAATATACTTAAAACCTATACAAACTTGGATTTATATACTAAAATTAATCTTATTAGTTATTAATTTATTTAGTAATTCTATCTAAATACAGCCCGTTTTACAGTCCTACTAATTACTGTAATTAATTATTTTATTATAAATATTTATAGTATATAAAAAATCTCTATTACTGCTATTAATTCGAGGGAAACTATATAATTATTTATAAGATATTATATAACTATTAATTATAATCCAGATTTTTCCGAAAGCCTTATTCTACTTTTAATAACTATTTTAAAAAATCTATATATTTATCTATCTGTATAAAATCGACAGTAGTAGTATAAAGTCTAAATATTAAAAATTTTATTTTTTTATAAATTTATAAAAGCTTGCCGAAATCTTATTTATATTTATACTATTATTAAATTCCCAGAGAATATCTGGCTACTAGAAGATAAAATCTTTTTAAATTATTTATAAATTAGATCTGATAAGATTATATTATCTTCTAAGCTCTAAAATTTTATAAATATATTTTTTTTTAGTTATTTTTAATAACTTTTTTTTTATAGATTCTCGGACTATACTATTAATTTAAAAGATAGTAAAATTCTACTGTATAGATCTATTTACTTTTTATCTTAAGCTAAGCTTCAATTCCTTTGTTATTATATTAATAAAAATATTTAATTAAAATAAATTTAATCTTCTAAAAATTCTGCAGAAGCTTTTATTTTTTTTATATTAAAAAAGAATAAAGGCTTCTAATTATATATAAATTACAGAAAACTTAATAAGATTTTAGTTAAAAATTACTATTTTTTACTTCTAATTTTAAAAATTTTAAATAGAATTATAGAAACTAAATATTTCTTTAAACTAGATATTTAAAATATATATTACCGAATTTATATTAAATAAGAAGATAAATAAAAAACAGTTTTTTAAACCTACTATAAATATTTTAAATATCTAATTATATTTTTTAGATTAACTAATACTCCGGTTATATTTTAAAACTATATTTATTTAGCTTTTTATAATATATTGGACGTTTTTTACATTGCTTATTTAGATAATATTCTTATTTTTTTAAAAAACCGTCCTTTTTATACTCTTTATTTATATTAAGTATTGGAATGCTTATAAAAAGCAGATCTTTATATTAAGCTATTAAAGTATATTTTCTACTAAGATTATATTAAATTTTTAGAATATATTATATTCTTATATAGTATATCGATGGATTCCCGACGGATATTTAATATTCTTATATAGTTAATACTAATTATATACCGTAAGATCTAAGTATTTTTAAAATTCTATAATTTTTATTAGTATTTTATTAAAAATTATTTTTTAATTATATTACTACTGATCTTTCTTTTAAAAGACACCTAGAATAGAAAGAAGCCTGGAAGAATAGTATTAATTAGTAAAAAAACAGCAGTATTTTAACAGCTTCTTTATAGTTTTAAGACTATACTTTTATTAAGATATTTTAATTCTTAATAGAAGATCCGGATAGAAACAGATATTTTTTAATAGAATATAATAAAAATATTATTTTAGCTAAATAACTATAAAATATACTACTCTGTTATATTCTAATTAAAAAAGTTTAATAGTATTAAAACTTGTTATTTGACTTCAGACTAAAAGCTTTTTACTATTATTTATTTATTTAAGTATTAGTATTAATATTTTAAAGAACTATTATATACTATTAAAATTTTTTTAAATTATTAAAATCTTTAGATTTTTATAAAACAGCCGAAGCTGAACGGCTGTTAGGCTTAATAATATATATATTTTAATAATTATAACTTTATTATTTAATATTAGTCTAGTAGATATAATCTTATTAATCTACTGTTAAAAATAAAAGAAGATTTAGAAGTCCTATTTAATATAAAGATTCTAAAATTAATATAATATTAAATAACTAATAAATTTTTTATAAGATTATAGCTAGTTTTAAAGAAGTTTCAGCTAGAATATAATAAAATATTTTTATAAAAAAGTTTTAAATCCTATATCTGCTAGTATATATTAAGTTTATTAGAATCTGAATATAATCGAACCGGTATAAAAACAGTTGGCTAGACTATTAAAATAAAAATATTCTGTAATCTATATATTAATATATTAGTAATATTTCGAATATATAAATATAAGAATTTATTATATTCTAAAACTGTTAGAGTAAGCTTATTTTATAATAAATATATTAGTATATCAGCAGCGTTCTGAGTATATAAAAATAAAAACTTATTTTATTCTAAAATTAATAAAAAATTATATTTTCTAATCGGAAGAATCTAAAACGGAGATATAAAGATATATTATTAAAAACTTATTATTTTAAAAAATAATTCTAGGTCTAAATATTAAAAAATTAATAAAAATAATTTTATTATATATAAGTACTACTTGTATATTTCTACAGAATAAATCTTCGGTAATATTTATTAAGTCTTTATTATAATAATTAGCTAGCAGGCTATTTTAGATAATTAAGAATAAAAGCTTTTTTTAAAAGAAAGTTCTATTAAATAAATCTTTATAAAGATATAATTATTTATATTAAAAAATACTTTATATATTAAAGAGTTATATTTACTAGATATAAACTATATAATAAGCTTAAATTACTGCCAATTTCTAGCCGATTTTTTATCAAACTATCTATAGACTTTATTATAAATCTATTTTTTATTATAATAAAAAATAATATTTTGGATTTAATTCTTATTATTATAAATAGGTTCACAAAGTAGTATTAATTTTTATTTATTTTATATATTATAACTGCTTTAGAACTTGCTAAACTCTTTTATAGAAAGATTAAACTCTAATTTAGACTATTTTAAAATATAATTTTAGATAAAGATTTTTTTTATTAATAAATTTTAGTTTTAAGTTGTTTATTATATTTAGATTAAACTCTGTTTATTAACAGTATTTCGATTCTAGACTGATAGTTAAACTAAAAGAATAAATCAGACTTTTAAATAATATCTTCGATACTTTGTTAATAAAAATTATTTAAACTAGCTTATTCTACTATTTTTTGCTTAATTTACTTATAATAATACTTTAAATTTAACTACTAGTTATTTTTTTTTTAAGGTTTTTTTAGATTATTTGTCTGATTTTTATTTTTGTATTAAGATTAGTATTTTTTAGAAAAAGATTTCTGCAGCTAAAAATTAAATTAATAAGCTAGCTATATTACAGGAAAACCTATAAAATTATTAGCGAAAAGCTAATAAAGTAATAAAAGAATATTATAAAAAAAAATATCAGCTAATAATTTTTAAGAAGAAAGATCTCGTAAAACTGTTTATTAAAAATTTAAAAATTAAAACCCTATTTCGAAAGCTAGCTTTTTAATATATTAGATTTCTAAAAATCCTAGCAGCTATTAGAAAATAGATATATTAAATTTTTCTGTCTGACTGCTATAGTCGAATTTATAATATCTTTTATATATTATTATTAGAATAATAGGAATCTAGTATAGATTTATAAAACTAACTCTACTTTTTAGATTTAAAAAAAAAAGAGAAGTTTAAAGTCGAAAATATTAAAAATAAATAGACTTTTAATAATAAACAGTATTTTCTAGTTAAATAAATAGACTGGCTAAGTAAATATAATAAATAGATTCCGAAAAAATTTATAAATAATATCCAGCAAGCTATTCAAAGCTATAAAAAATAAAAAAAAAAATTAGAACGGCAGAAAATATCTTATTTTTAAATATAAAAAAAATAACCGAATCCATATTAAATTGCTATATTAAATATATTTAAAGATTAATACTAAAATATATAATTAAAATAAAAATCTCTGTAAATAAACCAGATTTTTATTAAAAAACTACCAGACTAATCCAGCTAATTAGTACTATTTTTATAAAAGATAAATAATAAAAAGCTAGAACTACTTTATTTCTTAAATATAAAAATCCTAAAAAAAAATCTTGTTGCTATATATAATATATATTTTATAGTAAATTTTTTTAAAAAATACCTACTTAGTTCTAGTTTATAAAAAAAATCTGTTATTTTCGGATATTAAATAAAGTATAGTTGGATTATCCGCAATAAAACAACAGCCCGCGATAAAAAAATAATAAAAAATCAGATTAAACTAGTAAATTAGCCTATAAATTAATAAAAAATTAATAAAAAAATATACGGTAATCTTAAACTTACTAATATTAGTTAGTTTATATTTATAATAGTAAGCCAGCTTGGCTGCTTTAAAACTAATAACCAGAACTAGAATTAAATAAGTAATTTAAATACGGAGTATTAAGTCCTAATCTAGATTCTAATTAAAAATAGTATAGTTAATAAAAAACTTCTGGCTTTAATTTAGAATTTATAAAAATTTAAAAGCGTTTTCTAGTATACTAACTAAAGTCTAGTTTTTATTAGCCTGAAAAATCTATTAAAAAGCTATTAAAATATATCTGGTAATAAATCTGATTTCTACCAGAATACTATTTATATATTATAAATATTATAGTATCGAAAATATAGCCAGATACAAAATTTTCTGTATTAATAATATTAAAATTTTTAATACTAGTTCTTAAGTAATACAGATAGAAAAAGATTTTAAATATAATAGATATATCGGCTAAATAACAGCAAGTAGTTATTAATATTATATTAAAAAACAGTAGAAATAAAAATTTTAAAAGAATAAATTAACAAATAAGATATAAAATAAATAATAAAAACAAGAGCAAAAACAATAAGAAAAGAAAATATAAAAAAAAAGATTTAATAAAAAATTAAAATATAAAAATAAATAAAAATATATTAATTTTCTTTATTTATATATATATTTTATATCGGATTTTAATCGGATTATTAACAAAATATATACTTTATTTACTGTCTTAAAATTTTTTATTTATAGAATATATAGTCTACTAGATAATTCTTTTATTATTACAGCGCTGAACTTTATTATTTAAAAAATACTACTAGCAGAAATATCTAATTAAAGTAAATAGTAAAGCTATTTATAGTTATACTATTATATTAAATAGCCCGGCTTGGCGGAGAAGTATAATTATTATATAATATCTATTACTATAATAGTTTATATTTACTACTATAGCAGCTGCTTTAGAGTTAATATAAATTTATTAAAATTTTAATCCAAATATCTATATTATTATATTATTTACTTTTTTTTTTTATATAATATATTGTTCTGAGATTTTTTAGAAGAAGAGATTTCTTAAGAATTAGTCTTAAAATTAATAGAAGACTGCTTTTAACTATCTTGCTTGCCTTGCCTAACCAGCGTGTCTACTGCGTCAAGTAGTTCCTAATAATTATATAAATATAGTCTTCTGTTTAATAAATATAATAATAATATTTTTAAAGTTTTTAATATATATTCTATAAGTTTTTAAAAATCTTTTTTTTAAAATATCTGCTTTTTTACTAGTCGGTTAATTAAGTAATCTAAATAATTAAAAAAATTATTATAAATATTATAAATTTTATAAGCAGTAGGCCTACTATTCTTAAATAAATAAAATATAAAAAAAAAAGATATAAAAGCTTAAAAAAATATTTTATTTATTTTTATTTAGTTATAATAGAATAAAAATAATTAATATTATTATAATTACAGTACTAAATAAAACTTTTAATTATTTAATAAAGATTAAGTATCCGGCGAATTATAAAATAGATTAAGTTTTAATAAGTTTTATAGTTAAAAAAAAATAATAGATTAAATCTAATTTAAATTATTAAATAAGCTAAAACTTTTTATAATATTAAAAATTTATATTTATAAATTATATAATCTTTTAAATCTATAATCAAAAATTAGTAAAATTAGTTATTATTAAAAAAAAATCTTTAGAACCCGTCTGTAAAAAACTAATTTAAATAATTTTTATTATAAATAATAAAAATTTTTTATATTAGCTTTTTATAAATAGCTTCTAGAATATATTTTTTTAAGAGTTTTTAAAATATTAAAAAAGATTTTAAGATTTCTATTATAAATTTTTTATATATATTTAATAGTATTATTTAAGGCTTTAATCCGAAGTTTTTATAAAAGAATATTAATTATAAACTAAATTATATAAATAAAACAGAATATATAATACTAGCTTTAAATAATTATTATAAAATTAGAATAAAATAAAATATTATAAAGCTGGATACTCTGGCTAAGCTAAGTCCGGAGTTTAGATAAAATTATATTAAATATTAAATTATTATTATTAGTATTATTAATTATTATATTTAATAATTAATAAAATAAATTATATTTATATAAGACTAATAGAATAATTATAGCTAGATTTTTATTAATATAAAATCTAGATACTAGTTAGAAATCTAATAGAATTTTATAATAATTTATATCTTTTATTAAAAAATATCTAATTAAAGTAAAAAATATTTTCTAATTAGAACTAGTCCAGCAGTTTATTATAATTAATATTTATTTAATATCTAAAAATTTTAATAATAATTATATATATATATATTTTAATAACTCTAAGAAATATTCTTTAATCTATACTTAATTAAAAGAATTTGATTTTCGATAGAAAAATAAAGTTATAAAATTAATTATTTATTTAAATAAAATATACTCGACAGTTCGGAATAGTAGATAATAAATAATTATAAAATATAAAATTTTATTTTAAAATTTCTGTTTATTATAGACTGCAGAGGTCTAGAAAAAATAATAATTAAAAAAGATTTATTTTTAAAAAATAAATAAATATTTATAATAGTTCTTTATTTAATATCTAACTAATTATTTATTTAGATATTACTAATAGTATTTTTTTTTATAATTCTTATAAAAATAATAGCTTATAAAACTAGTTTCTAAGTTTTTAATTTCCGGATATTATAAGATATAAAAACATGCAGTATAATAAATATAAAAAATTTTTTTAAAAAATAATATATTTTTCTAAAAATTATTTTATATTATTAATATTTTCTTTTAATTAAAGTAAAATAATAGTTTTCAAGCTTATATATAGACTTTAAAAAAAATTATTTTTTATTATTAATTTTAGAAAATAAAAAGCTTTTTTTTATAAATTAGATATAAAATAATCTTTTGATTTTTCGCAATACACGTAATCTGAAGATTTAGAAAAGAAGAAAAAATCTAGTTTAAAAAGCTTATTTTAGTTAAAATATTATTATAGTTTATAAAAATCTAAAAAATAGAAAAAAAAAATTTAATAATATTTTTTAAAAATAAGTTAAATAATTATAATTAACTTATAATTTTAAAACTATTCTGTAAATAATAGATACAGAAAAATAAAAATAAAAAATTTTATAAAAATAATTTATTTTATTTTAAAATATATTTTTATATAAATATAATTTATTATATTTTAAATATAGCTAAAGCGCCTGCTGTATTTTATTTATTTTAAAAAATCTAATAAGTAGAGAATTATATCTTAAGCCTAGAATTATAAAAATTAAATCAATTAAATTAATTAGATTATTTTTATATTAATAAAAAAAGTTTAAAAAAAACTTTTATAAAATTCTTTAAAAAATATAGTATCTAGTATTTAATTAGATAGTTGTTAGAAAGTACAGTTACTGAAAAAGATTATATAAATAATATTATATAAATATTATAATATAATTTTAATTTTTTTAACTTATCTACTTAATCTGTTTAATTTATTTAATCTATTTAATTTATTTAATCTATTTAATTTATTTGATTTATTTAACTTACTTAATTTGCTTAATTTATTTAATTTATTTAATCTGCTAAATCTACTGTTTTTAACTGTTTATTATATAATCTTGAACCTGTTTAAAAATCTTTTTATTTTTAAATTTTTTTATAGTTCTTCAAGCTATATCTTGTTTATAAATCTAAAAATAATCTAATTAAATAGCTAGTTAAAAATAAAAAAATAAATTATTAAAATATTATTAGTTTATTATTTATTTTATTATTTTATCTGTTATTACCTGTATCTGCTAGCCTATAATTTAATAATAGGTTTTTTTTTAAATTTAATTTATAATATAAATAATTTAGCTTTTTTAGATAGAAAATAAAAATATAATAAACTATTTAAGCTGAAGTAAAAAAAAGAATAATAAAATAAAAATAATATATTTATTTTTAATAGTCTAATTAATAATAAATATATAATTTTTTAGTTATTATATAATATAATTAAGATATATAATCCAAACTAAGCTATAATTATATATATTTATATATATTTTTTATTATAAAAATAACAGTTTTATAAAAAGCTAAATTTTATTAATATTATTAGAATTTTTTGATTAATTCTTTTAGATAAAAATAAAAAAGATACTAATACTTTTTTTAATTATTATTTTCTAATTTAAAAAGCTTATTTCTATATATTTTTAGATAATAATTAAGATAGTTAGATTAATAACTACTTAATCTAAGTATATCTTAACTATATTAAAGCTTAAATAAATATAGTAAAAAAATCTTAATATTAAGAATAGTTAAAATAGTTAATTATCTATTTTTTAGTCATACCGCGGTTAAATATAAAAATTTCTTTAACCTGGCTATAACCTGGCGGTCAGGTATAAAAATTCTAATTAACCTGACCTGACCTGGCCGTTAGCCACTCTAATTATAATCCAGATCTTTCTGGAAGTTCTATTTTACTTTTAATAATTATTTTAGAAGATTTATATATTTATTTATCTGTATAAAATCGACAGTAGTAGTATAAGATCTAAATATTAGAAATCTTATTTTTTTATAAATTTATAAAAGCTTGCTGAAATCTTACCTATATTTATATTATTATTAAACTTTTAGAAAATATCTAGCTACTAGAAAATAAAGTCTTCTTGAATTATTTATAAATTAGATCTGATAAAATTATATTATTTTTTAAGCTCTAAGATTTTGTAGATATATTTTCTTCTAGTTATTTTTAATAATTTTTTTTATAGATTCTCAGACTATACTATTAATTTAAAAGATAATAAAATTTTATTATATAAATTTATTTATTTTTTATTTTAAGTTAAGCTCCAATCTCTTTATTATTATATTAATAAAAATATTTAATTAAAACAAATTTAATTTTTTAAAAGTTCTGTAGAAGCCTTTATTTTTTTTTAGTATAAAAAAAATAAAGGCTTCCGATTATATATAGATTACAGAAAACTTAATAAGATTTTAGTTAAGAATTACTATTTTTTATTTTTAATTTTAGAAATTCTAAACAGAATTATAGAAGCTAAATATTTCTTTAAACTAAATATTTAGAATATATATTATCAAATTTATATTAAATAAAAAAATAAATAGAAAACAGTCTTTCGAACCTATTATAAATATTTTAAATATCTAGTTATATTTTTTAGATTAACTAATACTCTGGTTCTATTTTAAAACTATATTTATTTAGTTTTTTATAATATATCAAACGTTTTTTATATTACTTATTTAGATAATATTCTTATTTTTTTTCAAAGAACTGTTTTTTATATATTCTTTATCTATATTAAGTATTGGAATGTTTTAGAGTGGATTAACCTGACTGTTATACCTTAATCTTAATCTGACTATAACCTGGCGGTTAGGTTAAGATACAAAAAAATTTTAACCGTACGGTTATAGTTAGATTAAGATATAACTATTACTTTAACTGTTTATACCTGCCGGTCAGAAAGATTAGATATAGTAGATAGATTAATAACTGCAGGTTAATTAATAATATATATATTTCTTTTATACAGATAATATATAAAGTATAATATACTTTTAATTATAGTATAATAATATTATTTAGATTTAGCTTATCTACTTAATCTATTTAATTTATTTAATTTATTTAATTTATTTAATCTGTTTAATCTGCTCGACCTTTTTTTCTGTGGTTCTAAGAAGTATACTATACTTTAAAAAAAATATTTATAAAATCTAGTATAAAAAATATAGAATTTAATATTAGATAAATTAATAAGATTATACTACTTTTTATACTATTCAAAACAATAATTATAGTAGTAAAAAAATTAAGAAACCCGGGTCTCTATCTCTATCTAAGTATATATAATATTTGAAGATTTAGATAAAACTAGTTTTTCTATTTTTAATAATAATCTATCTTCTAGATTATCTTTAAGATTATCTATATTTTTATTTTTATTAATATAGAAGATAGTAATTATCTTATTTTTTTCTTACTTCTTAGATATAAAGATAATCAAATCCGGATTAAAATTATTAAAAATATTTTAGTATTTCTTACTAATAGTAAAATAATTAATATATATCTAAAGTATTACTGCTTTAATTATATTAGAATAAAAACAGCTCCGGTAATAGTAGTAGATATTTTAAGAACTATTAAATAGATATTTAATACTAATACTATTAATAATAACTAAAAGAAAATCTTTAGCTATCTAATAAAAAATAAAAAATTAATTATAATAGAATTTTTAGTAAACAAGAATATTAATATACTCTATAATATTTAAAATAATATTAGTTTAATTAAAAATATTTTAATAAACTATATATTTTTAATATTTAAATATATCTTAAGTTTTTTAAATATTTCGACTGCCGGTAAGAATCTCCGATATTTAAAAATATTATAAAAGATTTTATCTAGGCCTAATAGTAACCCAAAGATAGTTAATAATATATTAATAACTGGATTCTAACTATAATAGAAATAGAATATTTTCTTAAAAATAGTTTGGTACTTAAAATATTAGTTAATATTATTATTCAGCCAGATATTTTTTTTAAACTTTTTAAGCTTTAATATTGGGTTTAGAATAGTTATAATTATATAAATATAGTCTTCTGTTTAATAGATATAATAGTAGTATTTTTAGAATTTTTAATATATATTCTATAAGCCTCTAAAAATCTTTTTTTTTTAAAATACCTGCTTTCTTACCAGTTGGTTAATTAAATAATTTAAATAATTAAAAAGATTATTATAGATATTATAGATCTTATAAACAGTAGGCCTACTATTCTTAGATAGATATAATATAAAAAAAAAATATATAAAAGCTTAAAAAAATACTTTATCTATTTCTACTTAATTATAGTAGAATAAAGATAATTAATATTATTATAATTATAATACTAAATAAAACTATTAATTACTTAATAAAAATTAAGTACCCGGTAAATTATAAGATAGATTAAGTTTTAATAAGTTTTATAGTTAAAAAAAAATAATAAACCGAGCCTAATTTAAGTTATTAAATAAGCTGGAACTTTTTATAGTATTAAAGACTTGTATTTATAAATTATATAATTTTTTAAATCTATAATTAAGAATTAGTATTATTAGCTATTATTAAAAAAAGATTTTTAAAATCTGTTTATAAAAGACTAATTTAGATAGTCTCTACTATAGTAGAAGTTTTTTATATTAGTTTTTTATAAATAGCTTTTAGAATATATTTTTTTAAAAATTTTTAAAATATCAGAAGAGGCTTTAAGATTTTTATTATAATTTTTTTTATATATATTTAACAGTACTGTTTAAGATCTTAATCTAAAGTTTTTATAAAAAAATATTAACTATAAGCTGAATTATATAAGCAAGACAGAATATATAATACTAGCTTTAAATAATTATTATAAGATTAGAGTTAAGTAAAATATTATAAAACTAGATATTTTAGCTGAGCTGAATCCGGAGTTTAGATAAGATTATACTAAATATTAAACTATTATTACTAGTATTATTAGTTATTATATCTAACAACCGATAAGATAGATTATATTTATATAAAACTAATAGAATAATTATAATTAGATTTTTACTAGTATAAGATTTAGATATCGGTCGGAAGCCTAATAAAATTTTATAATAATCTATATTTAGTTAAAATAAAAAATATTTTTTAATTAAAACTAATCTAGTAGTTTACTGCAACTAATATTCTTTTAATATCTAAAAACTTTAATAACAGCTGTATATATATATTTTTTAATAATTCTAAAAAATATTTTTTAATTTATACTTGATTAGAAGAACTTAATTTTTAATAGAAAAATAAAACTATAAGATTATTATTTATTTAAATTAAATATACTTAATAGTTTGGAATAATAAGCGACAGATAATTATAAAGTATAGAACTTAATTTTAAAAGTTCTGTTTATTATAAGCTGTAGAGATCTAAAGAAAATAATAATTAAAAAAAATTTATATTAAAAAAATAAATAAATATTTATAATAGTTCTTTACTTAGTATCTGACTAATTATTTATTTAGATACTATTAATAGTATTTTTTTTTATAATTTTTATAAAGATAGTAGCTTATAGAACTAGTTTCTAAGTTTTTAATTTCCGGGTGTTATAGAATATAAAGACAGATAATATAATAAATATAAAAGATTTTATTAAGAAATAATATATCTTTCTAAAAACTGTTTTATATTATTAATATCTTTTTTTAACTAAAGTAAAATAGTAGTTTTTAAGCTTATATACAGGCTTTAAAAAAGATTATTTTCTGCTATTAATTTTAGAAAATAAAGTATTTTTTTTATAAATTAAATATAAAATAATTTTTTAATTCTTTACAACACGTGTAATCTGAAGATTAAAAAAAAAAAAGATCTAGCTTAAGAAGCTTATTTTAGTTTAAATATTATTATAGTTTATAAATATTTAAAAAACAGAAAAAGAAAACTTAATAGTATTTTTTAAAAATAAACCAGATAACTATAATTAATTTATAATTCTAAGACTATTCTGCAAATAATAGATATAAAAAAAAAAAGTAGAAAATTTTATAAAAATAGTTTATTTTATTTTAAAATATATTTTTATATAAATATAATTTATTATATTTTAAATATAGCTAAGGCGCCTGCCGCATCTTATTTATTTTAGTCGGTTAGATTAGTCAAATTGGTCAGATTGTTTTAATATTTATAGAAAAAGCCTAAAAAAAACTTATATAAAGTCTATTATAAAAGATATAATATTTATAAAAGCTGTTTAAATAATTAAAAACTAATTTATTTAGTACTAAAATATAAGAATTTTAAGTATGGAGAGAGGAAGAAAAAAGAAGAAAAATATAGAAAGACTTTAGAATATATATTATTATTATATAGAAAAATCGGTTAAACTAAATAAATAAAGTAAAATTAGTATAGTTAATAGCAGGTCTTTAGAATACTTAAAGTTAAAAAGATTAAACAGATTAAAAAGATTAACTAGATAAAAAAAATAAAAGAGATTAACTAGATTAAAAGAATAAAAATAATAGACTGTTCTTATAATACCTAGTATTTAATAAAATAGTTGTTAGAAAGTATAATTGCTAAAAAAAACTATATAAATAATATTATGCAGATTTTTCTTTAAGTTTAATTTATTATACAGACAATTCAGCTTTTTTAGATAGAAATAAGAATATAATAAACTATCTAAACTAAAATAAAAAAAAGAATAGTAGAATAAAAACAGTATATTTATTTTTAGTAGTCCGATTATTGGTAAATATATAGTTTTTCTGATATTATATTATATTATAATTAAGATATACGGTTTAAACCGAGCTATAATTATATATTTTTATATATATTTCTTACTGTAAGAACTATAATTTTATAAAAAACTAAATTTTGTTAATATTATTAGAAATCTCTGATTAATTCTTTAAAATAGAAATAAAGAAGATACTAATATTTTTCTTAATTATTTTTTTCTGATTTTAAAAGCTTATTTCTATATATTTTTAGATAATAGTTAAGATAGTCAGGTTAATAACTGCTTAATCTAGATATATCTTAACTATACTAGAACCTAAATAAATATAATAAATAGATTTTAACGCTAAAAATAGTTAAAATAATTAATTATTTCTTTTTTAGCTATACCGCGGTTAGATATAAAAATTTTTTTAACCTAGTTATAACCTGGCGGTCAGATATAAAAATTCTAATTAACCTAATCTGACCTGGCTGTTAGCCACTCTAGAATGTTTATAAAAAACAGATCTTTATATTAAGTTATTAAAGTATATTTTTTACTAAGATTATATTAAATTTCTAGAATATATTATATTTTTGTATAGTATATTAATAGATTTCTAATAAATATTTAATATTTTTGTATAGCTGATATTAACTATATACTGTAAGATCTAAATATTTTTAGAATTTTGTAATTTTTATCAGCGTTTTATTAAAAATTATTTTTTAATTATATTATTACTAATCTTTTTTTTAAAAGATACCCAGAATAGAAAGAAGCCTGGAAGAATAGTATTAATTAATAAAAAAACAGCAGTATTAGAGTGGCTAACAGCCAGGTCAGGTCAGATTAATTAGAATTTTTATACCTAACCGCCAGGTTATAGCTAGATTAAAAAAATTTTTATATCTAACTATAATATAGCTAAAAAATAAATAATTAATTATCTTAATTATTTTTAGTATTAAGATTTTTTTATTATATTTATTTAGGCTTTAGTATAATTAAGATATATTTAAATTAAGTAATTATTAATCTGATTATTTTAATTATTATCTAAAAATATATAAAAACAAGCTTTTTAAATTAGAAAATAATAATTAAAAGAAATATTAGTATTTTTTTTATTTTTATCTAGAAGAATTAATCAGAAAATTTTAATAATATTAATAAAATTTAGCTTTTTATAAAACTATTATTTTTATAATAAAAAATATATATAAATATATATAATTATAGCTTGGTTTGGACTATATATTTTAGTTATATTATATAATAGCTAAAAAACTATATATTTATTATTAATTAGATTATTAAAAATAAATATATTATTTTTATTTTATTATTCTTTTTTTTACTTTAGCTTAAATAGTTTATTATATTTTTATTTTTTATCTAAAAGAGCTGAATTATCTGTATTATAAATTAAATTTAAAAAAAAATCTACTATTAAATTACAGGCTGGCAGATATAGATAATAATAAATAAAATAATAAAATAAATAATAAATTAATAATATTTTAATAATTTATTTTTTTATTTTTAACTAGCTATTTAGTTAGATTATTTTTAGATTTATAAATAAAATATAGCTTAAAAAACTATAAAAAAATTTAAAAATAAAAAGATTTTTAAGTAGATTTAGAATTATATAATAAATAATTAGAAGCAGCAGGTTCAGCAGATTAAATAAATTAAATAAATTAAATAAATTAAATAGATTAAATAGATTAAGTAGATTAAGCAGATTAAATAAATTAAACAGATTAAATAAATTAAATAAATTAAATAGATTAAGCAGATTAAACAGATTAAATAGATTAAGTAGATAAGTTAAAAAAATTAAAACTATACTATAATATTTATATAATATTATTTATATAGTTTTTCTTAGTAATTATACTTTCTAATAATTATCTAATTAAATATTAGATACTATATTTTTTAAAGAATTTTATAAAAATCTTTTTTAAGTTTTTTTTATTTATATAAAAATAATCTAACCAATTTAATTAATCTGATTTTTATAATTTTAAACTTAAGATATAATTTTTTACTTACTAGATTTTTTAAAATAAATAAAATACAGCAGGTGCTTTAGCTGTATTTAAAATATAATAAATTATATTTATATAAAAGTATATTTTAAAATAAAATAAATTATTTTTATAAAATTTTCTATTTTTATTTTTCTATATTTATTATTTATAGAATAATCTTAAAATTATAAATTAATTATAGTTATCTAGCTTATTTTTAGAAAATATTATTAAGTTTTTTTTTTATTTTTTAAATTTTTATAAACTATAATAATACTTTAATTAAAATAAGCTTTTTAAACCAGATTTTTTTTTTAAATCTTCAGATTACGTGTGTTGTAAAAAATCAAAAGATTATTTTATATTTAACTTATAAAAAAAAACTCTCTATTTTTTAGAATTAATAGCAGAAGATAATTTTTTTTAAAATCTATATATAAGCTTGAAAAATACTATTTTATTTTAATTAAAAAAAGATATTAATAATATAAAATAGTTTTTAGAAAAATATATTATTTTTTAATAGAATTTTTTATATCTATTATACTATATATCTTTATATTTTATAATATTCGGAAATTAAAAACTTAGAAACTAGTTTTATAAGCTACTATTTTCGTAAGAATTATAAAAAAAATATTATTAATAGTATTTAAGCAAATAATTAGCTAGATACTAAATAAAAAGCTATTATAAATATTTATTTATTTTTTAAAGATAAATCTTTTCTAATTATTATTTTTTTTAAACTTTTATAGTCTATAATAAACAAAATTTTTAGAATTAAATTCTATATTTTATAATTATCTGTTATCTACTATTCCGAACTATTAAGTATATTTAATTTAAATAAATAATTAATCTTATAGTTTTATCTTTCTACCAAAAATTAAGTTTTTTTAATTAAATATAAATTAAAGAACGTTTCTTAGAGTTGTTAAAAAATATATATATATAATTATTATTAAAGTTTTTAGATATTAAATAAATATTAATTATAATAGACTACTAGACCAGCTTTAATTAAAAAATATTTCTTATTTTAATTAAATATTTTTTAATAAAAAATATAAATTATTATAAAGTTTTATTAGACTTCCGACCGGTATCTAAATCTTATATTAATAAAAATCTAGCTATAATTATTTTATTAGTTTTATATAAATATAATCTATTTTATTAGTTATTAGATATAACAACTAATAATACTAGTAATAATAATTTAATATTTAATATAATTTTATTTAAATTTTAAACTTAGCTTAGCTAAAATATTTAGTTTTATAATATTTTATTCTATTTTAATCTTATAATAATTATTTAAAGCTAGTATTATATACTCTGTTTTACTTATATAATTTAGCTTATAGTTAATATTCTTTTATAAAAACTTTAAATTAAAATCTTAAATAGTACTGTTAAATATATATAAAAGATTTATAATAAAAATCTTAAATTTTTTTTTAATATTTTAAAAATTCTTAAAAAGATATATTCTAAAAGCTATTTATAAAAAATTAATATAAAAAATCTTTACTATTTATAATAAAAATTATTTAAATTAGTCTTTTACAGACGGGCTTTAAAAGTTTTTTTTTAATAATAATTAATTTTATTAATTTTTAATTATAGATTTAAAAAATTATATAATTTATAAATATAAGCTTTTAATACTATAAAAAATTTTAGTTTATTTAATAACTTAAATTAGGCTTAGTCTATTATTTTTTTTTAACTATAAAACTTACTGAAACTTAATCTATTTTATAATTTATTAAATATTTAATTTTTATTAAATAATTAAGAGTTTTGTTTAGTACTATAATTATAATAATATTAATTATCTTTATTTTATTATAACTAAATAAAAATAAATAAAATATCTTTTTAAGCTTCTATATTTTTTTTTTATATTTTATTTATTTAAGAACAGTAGGCCTACTATTTATAAAATTTATAATATTTATAATAATTTTTTAATTATTTAGATTACTTAATCAACCGACTGATAAAAAAGCAGATATTTTAAAAAAAAAATTTTTAAAAACTTACAGAATATATATTAAAAACTCCGAAAATATTATTATTATATTTATTAAACAGAAGGTTATATTTATATAATTATAAATATTTTAAATCCGATATTAAAACTTAAGAAGTTTAAAAAAAATATTTAATTAAATAATAATATTAACTGGTATTATAAGTACCGAACTATTTTTAAAAAAATATTCTATTTTTATTATAATTAGAACCCGGCTATTAATATATTATTAACTATTTCTAAATTATTATTAAATCTAAATAAAACTTTTTATAATATTTTTAAATATTAAAGATTCTTACCAGCAGCCGAGACATTTAAAAAACTTAAAATATATCTAAATATTAAAAATATATAGTTTATAAAAGTATTTTTAATTAAACTAATACTATTTTAAGTATTATAAAATATATTAATATTTTTATTTATTAAAAGTCCTGCTGTAATTAGTTTTTTATTTTTTATTAAATAATTAAAGATTTTTTTTCAGTTGCTACTAATAGTATTAATATTAAATATTTATTTAATAGTTTTTAAAATATCTGCTACTATTATCGGAGCTGTTTTTATATTAATATAATTAAAATAGTAATACTTTAAATATATACTAATTATTTTATTATTAGTAAAAAGTATTAGAATATTCTTAATAATCTTAATCTAAATTTAATTATCTTTATATCTAAGAAGTAAAAGAAGAATAAAATAATTACTATTTTTTATATTAATAAAAATAAGAATATAGATAATCTTAAAAATAATCTAAAAAATAAATTATTATTAGAAATAGAGAAGCTAGCTTTATCTAAATCTTTAAATATTATATATATTTAAATAAAAATAAAAATCCGGTTTTTTTAATTTTTTTATTATTATAATTACCGTTCTAGATAGTATAAAAAATAGTATAATTTTATTAGTTTATCTAATATTAGATACTATTTTTTTATATTAGATTTTATAAAAATCTTTTTTAAAGTATAGTATACTCCTTAGCTCTATAAAGAAAAAGGTTAAATAGATTAAATAAATTAAATAAATTAAGTAGATTAAATAAGTTAAATAAATTAAACAGATTAAATAGATAAGTTAGAAAAGTTAAGACTATACTATAATATTAAATAAATAAGTTAAATCTAAAAAATATTATTATATTATAATTAAAAGTATATTATATTTTATATATTATTTATATAAAAAGAATATATATATTATTAATTAATCTATAATTATTAATCTATTTATTATATCTAATCTTTCTAACCGGCAGATATAAATAGTTAAAATAATAATTATATCTTAATCTAATTATAACCGTACGGTTAAAATTTTTTTATATTTTAATCTGACTGCCAGGTTATAGCCAGATTAAGGTTAAGGTATAACAGTCAGGTTAATCCACTCTAAGCAGTATTCTAACAGCTTTTTTATAATTTTAAGACTACGTCTTTATTAAAATATTTTAATTTTTAATAGAAGATCCGGATAGAAACAGATATTTTTTAATAAAATATAATAAAAATATTATTCCAGCCGGATAACTATAAAGTATATTATTTTATTATATTCTAATCAAAGAAGTTTAATAATATTAAAACTTGTTATTTAATCTTAGACTAAAAGCTTTTTACTATTATTTATTTATTTAAATATTAGTATTAATATTTTAAAGAGTTATTATATACTATTAAAATTCTTTTAGACTATTAAAATCTTTAGATTTTTATAAAACAGCCGAAGCTGAATAGCTGTTAGACTTAATAATATATATATTTTAGTAGTTATAATTTTATTATTTAATATTAGTTTGGTAGGCGCAATCCTGCCGATTTACTATTAAGAATAAAAAAAGATTTAGAAGTTCTGTCTAATATAGAGATTTTAAAATTAATATAATATTAAATAGCTAATAAATTTTTTATAAGATTATAGCTAGTTTTAAAAAAATTTTAACTAGAATATAATAAGATATTTTTATAAAAAAGCCCTAAATCCTATATCCGCTAGTATATATTAAGTTTATTAAAATCTAAATATAATTAAACTAGTATAAAAGCAGTTAACTAGACTATTAAAATAAAAATATTTTATAATTTATATATTAATATATCGGCAGTATTCCGAGTATATAAATATAAGAATTTATTATATTTTAAAACTGTTAAAACAAGCTTATTTTATAATAAATATATTAATATATCAGCAGTATTCTAAATATATAAAAATAAAAACTTATTTTATTTTAAAATTAATAAGAAATTATATTTTCTGATTAGAAGAATCTAAAATAAAGATATAGAAATATATTATTAAAAACTTACTATTTTAAAAAAGAATTCTAGATTTAAATATTAAAGAATTAATAAGAATAATCTTATTATATATAAGTACTGCTTGTATATTTTTATAAAATAAAGTCTTTGGTAATATTTATTAAATTTTTATTATAATAATTAGCTAGCAGATTATTTTAAATAATTAAGAATAAAAGCTCTTTTTAAAAGAAAGATTTATTAAATAAATTTTTATAAAGATATAGTTATTTATATTAAAAAGTATTCTATATATTAAAAAATTATATTTATTAAATATAAACTATATAGTAAGCTTAAATTATTATTGATTTCTAGCTGACTTTTTATTAAACTATTTATAGATTTTATTACAGGTCTATTTTTTATTATAATAAAAAATAATATTTTAGATTTAATTCTTATTATTATAAATAGATTTATAAAGTAGTATTAATTTTTATTTATTTTATATATTATAACTGCTCTAGAACTTGCTGAATTTTTTTATAAAAAGATTAAACTTTAGTTTAAACTATTTTAAAATATAATCTTAAATAGAGATTTTTTTTTTACTAGCAAATTTTAGTTCTAAGTTGTCTACTATATTTAAATTAAATTCTATTTATCAACAGCATTTCGATTTTAAATTAATAGTTAAATTAAAAGAATAAATTAGATTTTTAAATAATATCTTTAATATTTTGTTAATAAAAATTATCTAAACTAGTTTATTCTATTATTTTCTGCTTAATTTACTTATAATAATATTCTAAATTTAACTACTGGTTATTTTTTTTTTAAGATTTTTTTAGATTATTTATCTAATTTTTATCTTCGTGCTGAGATTGGTATTTTTTAAAGATTCCTACAACTAAAAATTAAATTAATAAGCTAGCTGTATTATAAAAAAATCTATAAAATTATTAATAAAAAGCCAATAAAGTAATAAAAAAATATTATAAAAAAAATACCAGCTAATAACTTTTAAAAAAAAATCTCGTGAAGCTGTCTACTAAGAATTTAAAAATTAAAATCCTATTTCAGAAGCTAGTTTCTTAATATATTAGATTTTTAAAAATTCTAGCAGCTATTTAAAAAATAAATATATTAAATTTTTCTGTCTGACTGTTATAGTTAAATCTATAATATCTTTTATATATTATTATTAGAATAATAAAAATTTAGTATAGATTTATAAGACTAACTTTATTCTCTAGATTTAAAAAAAAAGAAAAGTTTAAGATTAAAGATATTAAAAATAAGCAGACTTTTAATAATAAATAATATTTTTTAGTTAAATAAACAGACTAACTAAATAAATATAATAAATAAATCTCGAAAGAATTTATAAGTAATATCCAGCAAGCTATTTAAAGCTATAGAAAATAAAAAAAAATTAAAATAATAAAAAATATCTTATTTCTAAATATAAGAAAGATAATTAAATCTATATTAAATTACTATATTAGATATATTTAAAGATTAATACTAAAATATATAATCAAAATAAAAAACCTCTATAAATAAGCCGGATTTTTATTAAAAAACTACCGGACTAATCCGGTTAATTGGTGTTATTCTTATAGAAGATAAATAATAAAAAACTAAATCTATTTTATCTTCTAAATATAGAAATTCTAAAAAAAGATTTTATTACTATATATAGTATATATTTTATAATAAATTTTTTTAAAAAATACCTACTTGGCCCCAGTCTATAAAAAAAACCTGTTATTTTTAGATATTAGATAAAATATAATTAGATTATTTATAATAAAATAACAGCCTATAATAAAAAAGTAATAAAAAACTAGATTAAACTAGTAAATTAGCCTATAAATTAACAAAAAGTTAATAAAAAAATATATAATAATCTTAAACTTATTAATATTAATTAATTTATATTTATAGTAGTAGACCAGCTCAGCTGCTTTAAAACTAATAGCTAAAACTAAAATTAAATAACCGATTTAAATACAAAGTATTAGATTCTAATTTAGATTCTGATTAGAGATAGTATAATTAATAAAAAACTTCTAGCTTTAGTTTAAAATCTATAAAAATTTAAAAATATTTTCTAGTATATTAACCGAAGTCTAGTTTTTATTAGTTTAAGAAATCTACTAAAAAATTATTAAAATATATCTGATAATAAATCTGGTTTTTATTAGAATACTACTTATATACTATAGATGCTACAGTATTAAAAATATAGTTAGATATAAAATTTTTTATATTAGTAATATCAAAATTTTTAATACTGGTTCTTAAATAATATAGATAGAAAAAAATCTTAGATATAATAAGTATATCGGTTAAATAACAGTAAATAGTTATTAATATTATATTAAAAAGCAGCAGAAACAAAAATTTTAAAAAAATAAATTAATAAATAAGATATAAAATAAATAATAAAAATAAAAACAAAAATAATAAGAAAAGAAAATATAGAGAAGAAGATTCGATAGAAAATTAAAATATAAAAATAAATAAAAATATATTAATCTTTTTTATTTATATATATACTTTATATCGGATTTTAATTAGATTATTAATAAAATATATATTTTTTTTCTACTGCTCTAAAATCTTCTATTTATAAAATATATAGTTTATTAAATAATTCTTTTATTATTACAGTACCGAACTCTACTATTTAAAAAATACTACTAATAAAAATATTTAATTAGAGTAAATAGTAAAGCTATTTACAGCTATACTATTATATTAAATAGTCCGGTTTAGCGGAAGAATATAATTATTATATAATATTTACTACTACAGCAGTCTATATTTACTACTATAATAATTACTTTAAGATTAATACAGATTTATTAGGATTTTAATCCAAATACCTATATTATTATATTGTTTATTTTTTTTTATATAATATATTATTCTGAGATTTTTTAGAGGAGAAGATTTCTTAAGAATTAGTCTTAAAATTAATAGAAGACTATTTTTAACTATCTTACTTGCCTTGTCTAATCAGCATATCTACTGTGTCAAGTAGTTCCTAACAGTTATAAAATATTCTAAAACTCGGTAATCTGTTAGGATTTTAAATTACTTAGTATTTAATAAGTTTTCTAACTCTATTCGTTATACTTCGAGAGAATGGATAATCACAAGAAGTTTAAAAGTACTTATAATATTAAAACAATTATTTTAATTTTTAAATTCTTTTTATAAAGCTGTCGGTTTGGATTTTTAATTTTTATTTTTTATTTATAAAAATAATAGGTTTATAATTTTTTTAAAATTTATTTAAAAAATATTTTATTTTTTATTTATTTATATCACTAACTTAATATAAAATATAATTTTATAAATAGTATAATAGAGTCTTATTTTATTATAAAAAAATTTGTTATTTATAGATCTTTCTTTAAATTATAAAAAAAATATAAAAATAAATATAATTATATAATATTAATATTTTATATCTTGCAATCGAACTTAGTTTTTATTTTTTTATAAGACTTAGTTTTAAATATTATTAATCAGATTTCTTACTATTTATTCGCGGAATTTTTTAACTATATTTTAAAAAACTTATAAAGACTAGTCTATTTTTTTTATAATAAGATTCAGCTGTTTTGCTTTTTTATAAATTATTCAAAGTATAATTTAAATAGGCTATTATAATATATACTTTCTAGTTCTTATTTTAGTTATTAGTTTCCGCGGTTAACTTCTGTCTAATAATAAATATATAATAAAATAATATAATAAATAAATAACTTTATGGGGCTTAAGATACTAATATATTATCTTAAAATATTATTATTAATCTATTTCATTTATAGGATTATAACTATTTATGATAGCTGTCGCAGCCGGCTTGCTTAATTATTATATAATAGATGCCTGAGGCTTGTTATATAGATTTCCCTTCGCGAGTATCGCGAAGGTTGGAAGGGCTGGTTCGGCCCTTACAGTATATACAATACATAGGTGGCCGACTGGTTTACATGGCCGACTCGCTTACAAATTACGTTATACGGAGTGGACACAAAGATAAAAGCAATCTTGGGGCCCTCGCAGCCTGAAGTAGAGGCCGAATTCCTGGAAATATTATATCACCTAAAATTCCGAGTTTTTTGAGAGTAGTATCAATCTGTATGACAGAGAATATTGTAATGACGGAAGGTTCAAGACCAGTCACATGACATGATCGCTATTCTGCCTATCGTGACCGCCCAGCTGAGCACCAACTGGCTTTTGATCTCCCCAAGTTAGGGCGGTACTGAGAATCGAATATTGACAGCTGAGGGGTGGGTACCTGAGGGGCAGAAGCATTGCCAGTGCTACTGAAAGTAGACTACGTACTGTACTGCTGGGGATCCCTCAGCACGTACGTAACGGGGTCCTCCCGGTGGTGGGTCGAAATCAGCTGAAACCGACTTGATACACCATCAATCTTCTGCTTCCCTCTACCTTCTCGTCGTTCTTCGCAAAACTTCCCATATGTTCTGGGTGATGTTCAAAGCCTCGAACCGTCACATGAGTTTTGATGCATCAGCAGTAATATACTCGAGTACATACTTCGTACACAGAGACCGTCCAGGGTGATTCCGCCCAGAATCTCCACTCCACTCATTTGGGGAGATTCAAAATAAAAATAACTCAACTCAGCTTTTCAGCGGACGGGGAGAACCAAGGGCGAGAACATCAAGGAGGCTCTCCCCGCTCCTCCCTCCCTTCCCCTCTCCTCTCGGTGCCTATCTGATTTAAACAATTGATGGATCATTGATTGATTGGAAATCCCCTAACAATTCCTAATCTCTCTGAAGAGTTAGTTTCCCGCCGTGGAACGTGTGGGCTTACAATAACAGAAGTCCGAGTGGGCGGGAGCCACTTTCGCCCGCCGCTCGCTACTCCTCCGTTCCCTCTTTGGCTCGCTCTCTACCGTACTCCCTCAACTTATATCTGAACTCAACTCACCTCATCTCAACACGCCTCAATCAACCTCTCACGGCCGAGACTTCATCGCTTTTCTCTTTCCCCCCCCTACCCTTTCCCCCCTTCCTGGAGTCCCATCTCTCTCCTTCCCTCTACCATACTCGAACGTCCCGGCTCTCGACAGTTCTCCTTCTTTACACCTTCCCTCCCACTTTCCCTCTCGCGCTGTCGTCAATTGGACATTCCTTTCTGCAGAACTGCTGCTTCTGCTGTCAGGTCTCCAATTTCAGCCAGTTACCCCCTCCAGGCTCTCCCTCCTACTTCCGTCATGGCCACCGACGTATCATCTCCAGTCTCTCAGTCGGTCTCGGAACTCAATGCCTGCGTTTCCGCTTCTACCAGTCATCACCGCCCGGCGGTCAAAGAAACCACGTTCCGCGAATGGATGTTGCATAACCAAATCGGTACGGACCATTCCAATGGATGCATGATAATTTACCAATGCCATTTCGGCGCTTTGGGGTCAACTGTCCTGCTTACCTCAATGTTCGTTCACCGCAGGGATTACCTTGACCACTCTTGCGATGTTATTGGCCGTCCATCACCTCTACCCTTCCCTCAACCCCTACACCACGCCGTTCTTTCAGCTTTCCTACTACCAGCCTGCGTCCGGGGACTACGTACAAGGATGGGATGATGTTTGTTTTGTCGCCAGCTCCGCACTTGTCTTCATCGCTATCCGGGCCATCCTCATTGACTGGGTTCTGAGGCCCATTGCGCAGCATTGGGGCCTGAAACGGAAGGCGTCGCTTCGTCTGGCTGAACAGGGCTGGCTTTGTCTGTATTATGGCTTCATCTGCTCCCTCGGAATGGTTCGTTCACCAGGATTGCGCCTGTTGTTTGTCCGCCTGCTGGTCGTGTGTTTTGACTAACACAATAAAACAGTATATCTGGTCCAACTCTGACCATTGGGGCAATTTTAGCAAAATCTGGGACCAATGGCCTGCGCGCAATGTTTCAGGTCTTATGAAATGGTACCTCTTGGTACAATTGGCGTTTTGGGCACAGCAGCTTTTGGTGATCAATATTGAGGAGCGTAGAAAGGATCACTACCAGATGCTGACCCACCATGTAATCACCATTGCCCTCTTTGGTTCGGCTTACGTCTACGGCTTCTACAATGTCTCAAATGTTGTGCTCTCGCTTATGGACATTGTTGATCTCCTACTGCCTGTAAGATCAAGATGCTCCCTAAATCTCCACCCTCGTTCGAAGTCAAATTCACTAACTCACTGGGTTAGACGGCCAAGATTCTCAAGTATCTGAAGTACGAAACGAGCTGCAACATTGCTTTTGTTGTGTTCATGGTTACGTGGTTGATCACTCGACATGTTTACTACCCAAAACTCTGTTGGTCGATTTACAAGGACGTCCCTGCCAAGATGTCTTACGGATGTTACTCAGGTACAACTGCGGAGATGATTTCTACCAATGGCTACCCGAGCGCATGGTCGTATCTGGTCTCCCCCTTCAAGGATCTGAACGGACCGATTTGCATGAACCGCACCGTCAAATGGATATTTCTTTCCTGCCTTCTGGCACTGCAGCTGCTGTCGCTGATCTGGTTCACCATGGTAATTCGCGTGGCCGTGGGCGTCATCCGCACCGGTAATGCCGAGGAACCTCGCAGTGATGACGAAGGAGAGGAAGAGGAAGAGCACTTTGCTGAAAAGGATGGCCTCAATGGATCCACGCATGCGATCGACAACTCCAATGTCGACTGGCGTCGAGCCAATGGTTCCTCGGCTGTGCGGCCTCGGCGAGTTCGCCTTGGAGACCAAAGCGATCGCAAGGCGCTTCTAGGTCGCATTGGCTGCGACAAGCCCACGTAATCTGCCCATGCTCTTTACCTTCTTTTCTTTTCTTATTCGCCTTTCTTTTATGACGATATCACGGATATGGATACGGACATGCCAAAATCATCTATTACAGATTATATGAAAGAAGTGAATAAATTCGGGTAGGAACAGGTTGGCATGCACCCCCAAAAGTTTTACTGCCAAGTGCTGTTCACCTTTGCATCGGCAGGCTCCATCATTAGATTTCTATTCTTATTATTCCTTTTATTCATCTCTATCTTCGCGCTCGATACCATTGACTTTGGTTGATTGTGGTTATATTATGTTGCCTTGCCTTGCGTGTTATGTACCGCTTGCCTGATTGGTTCGTTTCTTTTATGTTACGAAAAAAAGATTGCATCACGATAACTCTTCTTATCTCGTTCGGCAGTCTGGTAGGACGGCTGCTATTCCTATTCCCGTACATGCTCTTTACTCCTCTTTTGAGTTTATCCCAGGGTGATGTTATCCTGATCGATATGCACGAGATGGATGCGATCTCACACATCCTGGCTTTCTGTGATTGTTGCTTTTGCACTTATGATTAGATAGATACTTCATCGCATTCGCTCGTCGCATAGACAGAAGCCATGGTCTTACTTTGCATGTAGCCCCGCCAAATAATCGTAACCCTTTAAACATTGAAATGGTAATTTCTGGATCAATTGATGTTGTGTAAACAGTTTGAGCGAAAGGTGGATAGCCGATAGCCGACTACCAATTACCGGCAGCCTACGGAATCATCTTCACATGGAAGAGAGTTTACCGGCAGGCTGCCTCCTACAGAATCCCTGTGTATATAAGCGCTCGTCATGGTTTGTTTGTCAATAGCGAACGAACTATACGAGATCCATTAATTGCCAGTCTATCCGTATCCATCCTAGCCCATGAACGTCCCATTGTCTCATCCATCATAAGTCGTGAAAGGTAAGATTAGCTTAAATGGGGAAACCGAAAGCGAGCCCCCAAAGCAAGATATTTGCTTCGCGTGTTATAATTTGAGGTGGGGTTGTTATGCATAAAGACGAAAAGCAGAAATAGCAAATGATTTTTACGTGTAAGCAAGTACATTGTTGTCTTCAATACTTGTGGACGTGGAGGTAACTGAGGACAAATTGAGTTCGAGAATATCTTCACGCATTTGTACCTCATTCCAGAAGTAGTCCGTCGAGTGAGTCTGGTAACTGAGTCGCTTCCGCGCGCGAGCCATGTGCGTTTCGGCGTCAATTTCATCCGAACCCAGCGCGCATTCCTGCTGTGTGACGATGAAGTCAATCAGTACTTGGCGAAGTCGGTCCCAAATGGTTCCGTGGCGTTTCCATTCGAGTCGTTTAGCGATCCGGACCATCCGCGAGACAATCCAGCATCGATCTCCAGCGTCACCTGGTCTATTCTTGGGATAACCGCCATTGTTGAGAAATAGCCAAAGAACTGATGTAATGCTAGGATTTGTGAAAGGATTGAGATTGCGGACTTCGAGGCTGAGCCAGTCGAGATACTCGTCCAGGTTATGAGAGTTCAGGTAGCAGTCGTATAATGCGACGGTGAGGAAGAAGAGGCAAGACATGCAGGTATATTCGTCGATGAAGCGGATGTCCCGAATTCCGTGGTCATAGTCCGGCAGCGTTGTCAAGATTGAGTAGAGCTGGGTGCCAGGACGAAAATGCTTTTTTCGACGAGGAAAGGTCTCTGGTACGACGGCATAAGGAGAGTTCAAGCATAAGCCCTCCAGTTCGCGAAGGCGACGAAAGAACCGCAAGAAATCTTCGCAGGCCCTAAATTGTGCACAGAGACTTTCGGCATCCTCTGAGGTAGTAGCATCATGAGGAACAGCAAGATGTAAATTGGGGTCCAAGAAGTCGAGAGGAGGAATTGTATCAGGAACGGTCCCTGTCCAAGGTAGCGAGGTACTGATGATCGCCTTAGGGGCGCAACTGAAGTCCACCCTATGCCCTATCAGCACCAGACTAACATCGAAGGGCATATGTATGAACTTACCAGTAAAGCACTTTCTCCAGGAAAGGGCTAGTGAGTCGCATGCCATGCATTCCGCCTCGATTCCTGATCATCGACGATAATCCGCGGAAATGCATTCGCTCGATAGATGCATCCTTGGACCATTTCTCCAAAATTGTTAGTCATTTGCATGCACGAAGGGGTGCGACAAGCCACGGTACCTCGATGACAGCCATTGTGGCGACAGCATAGATAGTCCCGTCATGCTGCCCAGTTGCATCCCCTTGAATACGCTCGTTCATGAACCTCAGTGCTCGCATCTTGTGAGTTAGGCTCTGCACAGACTCCGCCTTTCCCTCAACACCGGCACGGTGCTTGGATGCAATGGCAAGCATAGCCTGGAAGGGAAGACCGTCATGGAGCGCTATCTGCCGGAAAATCTCCATCATTGGGTTGTTCGCGATAGAGTCGGCAAACTTGTACATCATGGATGGATAGGTCACAACGACTTGGTTAAGTTAGCCCCCGTCCGGCACTTATCGGCTTTCATTCCGGGTGAAGATCAAGCGTTGCACCGCGGTTTTAAAGCGACATGCGAACGAGTCTTACCACTTACAGTGTTGAATAAGTTCATGATCCGCCTGGCTAATAGCAATTGGATAGCAGCTGAAGGGGTCTCGAACGGTCCCTTCCCCTGGGCTTACCAGAGGATTGGATGATCCAGACTTTGTGGCCGGACGCAACGAGGCATCTTCGCGTGTGACCTTGTGCAATTTCGGAATGAGTAAGCGCGAAGAGCTCTTGGGCTTTTCCGGCGTCTTTTTATCCTCATCGCTGCTTGGGGACGAGGCCTTCTCTGACTTGACAGTCAGATCCTCTTGAGCATCGTCCTTCACGGCCCCTGTTGAAGAGGACGAAGCTGAGGGCTGGAAGTCGAGAGGAGAGCGGGTAGACCAACCTCCTCCCGGTACGCGAGCCGTTCCTAGTCGAGCGATACTGTCCAAGCGCCGTTGATGCATATACTGGCGCATAGCATGACGCCGGACCTGGCGCCGAGATTCATTGTCGGTCACTAGCACAAACTCGAAGTTCCTTGATCCGGCTTGATGGGCCGATCCGTTTGATTGCTGGCCTTCGGAGGAAGTACTGGTCTGGTCCGCCGCATGACTACTCAAGACTTGACGAGCTGCTGGTGGGCCCAAGTCATTCACATTCTGGAGTCGAGATTCTAGTATCTTATTTTGCCCTGATTGCCGATGTTCCTCCTCACCCATGATCTCATGATTTGACCTGGATGAGTAAGTCAGATCAGACTCAACAGGCAAGCTTGGCTGGGTGAATGGTCAAGTGGGGACCGGGGGGGGGGGGGGGTTGGAGGGTCTTTGCTGCAGCTCTATGCTCAGTGGAGAATGCTTGGTAACTTCTGCTCAATCGGAAGGACACATTCACAGCGCGACCGGTATCGCTATCACTAGCACGATAACAATAACAACAACAATAACAACAACAACAACAACACAATAATAATAATAATAACAACAACAATAATAATAGGGCTGTGGCCTTGAACAAGAGAATGTCGTTGACTCGTTGGACTGTCAAACTCCAATGTTCGCTGTCAGCCCGATTACCCCTTTCGGCTCCAGGCCCCACCGCTCGGGCCCCACGTGACAGCTTACCGTAGCTGACTCATCGAGACATAAAGGTTCGACCGGAACAGTACAGTACGGTACTCTTTACGTCGTACTGTACTGTACATAGTACTGTAAGTAATATGAGGCTAACAATTCCCGAGTCTTTGAATCCGCTAATTTGCCGGTCCGCTGGTACTGGAGCCCTGGAAATTAGGCTCTCCGACAGCTGCAGGCTTGATTAAGTCTCAGTTCCTCCGTTCCAGTGATCGGAGGAGCAGAGCCCCCTCAAGTAAGTTAGTGTAGGTACGTGCTACGTACGCGTACGTATGTACTCACATATGTACAGTAACTTACTCGTATTAGGGAAACAAGCACAGTCTCTACCGTCTTGATTTGTTCCAAACACCCAGATTCTCCCCCACGGGGCGGGGAGCCTATATACTCATAGTCTCATACATAGTACGTAGCAGCTGTGATCGGATCACCCGAGGTCCCGAAACCCGCTACCCAAGCCTAAGTATGAATCTAGTATCTATTGATCTCTGGTAGAGATTGTCGCTTGTTATGAGCGTGATCTTGGCACCGTACTGTATATGGCTAATTCAAAAATCCACTAAAGTCTATTGCTTTGAGTATTTAGTCGATGTCTAAACCTGTCATGATCCCTCGCATAGGCACGCATACATACAACCTCCCCTTCAGAAAGATTCTGTCTATGTTCCCTGCGGACTTTGAATTGACCAGAGCTGAGGCGGTAAGGAAAAAGAAATGATTAATATGCTAACACTAGGTATTTTTATTCCATCTCTCACGGATCGGGGGCTGGAGGTGTACAGTACCGTGGACACTTTGCTATAGAACTGGTTTGAGAGTCATTTCAAATATAGCTTACATACCTTGCCTAATCGAGGGGAGTCCTCGAAGTGTTGGCTCGCAACATTTCGGCTCTCTCTATCAACTTATGACCTCGGTTGAGGCTCACCCACACGAGATGGCCTGAGAGGCTCGATTCATTGATCTGGCGGTCAATATATGCTAGATCAACTCACAACCCCAGCGTCCCGTCAGCCACCAGTCTCACGAAGCTTTGCCAGTGCTACCACGATGCCTTGGTCAATCGCCTCTGACTGGGCGCCAACTTGGGACCTTTGCTCTTCAATAGTATCTGCACATATCTCGGGCTTGCTGCACTCCGACTCCGCAAGCAGGAACTCTTCATCAAATTGCTCCTGACCCTCATTTGACCTTGAAGAGGCGCCAGCCGTCTCAGTCTCCAGCTCTGCCAGTCGACGATTTCTATCTCTATTGGGAGCATTCGCCTTCTTCATCGACTCCACTCGAAATGGCTCCCTCACTGTATTATACCATTGCTTGACCTTCTTTTCTCCCCATCCAGGGACCGCGCTTATCTGCTCTGACGGCGCATTGATCGCGTTCTGTAGGCTTCCAAAGGTGGAGATTAGGCTCGCAGCGTCCGACTTATTAATGCTGCGGGGAGTAGTCACAAATTCGACTAGTGATTCCTTGTAGGATTGGGCCTGCTGCGTGCGAATAGCTGTAGGTTGAGAATTTTCGGATGACTTATACAGCTCCAAGTAGTGTGCAGCTTCGGGTGCAGACCAGCACAGCATCAATGTAAGGTCATTGATGAGGGACGTCTTAGACAGTTCCCGAAGGCTATCTTCATGATTTGCTATATCCACCATCACTAAGACAATGCGCAGTAGATACTTCCCTGCTAGCTGCCGTATGCGCGAGTAGATGTATTCAGGATGTAGGCGGTGGTACTTGAGCGACAAGAACAGCGCGCAGCTAGTGTTGCCGATCACGTAGTCGGCCGGAATATCCGCATATTCCCAAGGTACGATCTTGATATGGTTCAAGATCGGGTTTCCTTTCTGTCGTGTAGAGACAAGTATAGCGGAGAGACCGGATCTATTGGGCAGTGCCTGTGGCTTAGGCTGTTGGATTCTAGGTGGATTGAACGCTTGGCCTGATGTTGAGACCGTGGGAGGTGCGCTGGACTGTGATCGCTCGCCTCTGCCATTGGATTCGCTTCCCATATTCTCTCCGAAGAGCGATATGAGCACAATGTATTCACTGCTTCACAAGCCTCCACTCAACACTGGAAGAGAAAGAAGCCACAGTCTGAGAAACGGATCGGAGCTCAAGTTGGACTTGATTGAGCTTGAGAAGCTGCGCTTCTCGCTGTTGGCTGGCCTTCCGACCGGTATGCCCTCACGTGCAACCTGGGTGCGTCATGAATTTCCTACTCCCAGACGTCGAGAGTTCGAGCCGCTCCTTAGACATGCCGCAACTCAATCCAGAACTTGTCCGTAACCTGCGGGAAAAGCTTTTCGATATCTTCGATTGTTCTACCGATATCATACCTCTAAGTATCAATATAAGCTCCCCTCCCCTTCCTGTCGTGCTTGTTCGCACTGGCATACTAGGCATGTAGTACCTAAGCCCGGCAAGACGAGATGGATCCGGGAAATTACTGGTCTCTGATTCGAGCGCCTCGTATCTATCTAATCTTCTTCCTCACCGCCCTGAGACCCGCTTTTGCCTCGAGACTTTTGTCCTTGCTGGGATTTTTTTGCCGCGGATTTTCCTACGAAAAAAAGTCATTCATACACCAATCATGGCCAACACTGACGATTCTCGCAACGAGAGCCCCGTCGAGGGACAAGTCAGCCAAAATAAATCTGTGGCCGTTGCTGATACGCAGAACCAGGCAACAGCCCAGCCGTCCTCGAACCAACCTCGCAGGGAGTTGTTCATTCGATCGCTTCCCGCCTCAGCGACCACCGAGAGCCTCGCAGAACATTTCTCACAATCCTACGTGATCAAGCATGCCATCGTCGTCACCGACTCAGAGACAAAGCAATCGAAGGGCTACGGCTTCGTGACTTTTGCTGATGTTGAAGATGCGAAGGCTGCCCTGGAGGAACTCAACGGAACTGTCTTCGCAGGGAAGAAAATTAACGTCGAGTATGCGCAACCGCGCCATCGTGTTGTCGACGAGAACCTCGGCAAATCTAAACCATCTACCGAAGCCCTTGAGCTCAAGAAGCAAAGAGAGCAACAGAGAGCGGCTGCTGTGCCACCCAGATTGATCGTCCGAAACCTTCCGTGGAGCATTAAGGAACCCAACGATTTGGCAGTGCTCTTCCGGAGTTATGGAAAGGTCAAGCAAGCCTATCTCCCCAAAAAGGGAAACCAGCTGGCCGGTTTCGGCTTCGTGGTGCTGAGGGGAAAGAAGAACGCAGAGAAGGCGCTAGAGGGCGTCAATGGCAAGGAGGTAGACGGGCGGACACTGGCTGTTGATTGGGCAGTGGAAAAGAATGTTTGGGAGAATTTGCAAAAAGAGCAAGATAGCGCGGAAAGTGACGAGCAAAATGAGGAGCCAAAAGATACTAAGATGGCGGATGAAGACGAGGAAGCGGCAGAGGCTGACTCTGATGTTGTCGAGGACGCTCTTTCCGCAGACGAGGACGAGGATCTCGATAGCGAAGACGATCTTGATGAGGAAGAGTTGGAAGGTGAAGGCATCGATGAGCAGGAGGCAAAAGAAGATGAAAGAGATGCATCGACTATCTTCATCAGGAATCTGCCTTTCACGTGTGACGATGAGATGCTCTATGAGCATTTTACCCAATTTGGCCCCCTTCGCTATGCACGAATCGTCGTTGACCGAGAAACTGAGCGTCCTCGTGGGACCGGGTTTGTTTGCTTTTGGAAAGTGGACGATGCAGTATCATGTGTGCGCGATGCCCCCAAACAGCAGGATTCCCTTGCCGCAGACAAAGACAAAGGCAAGAAAGCATCCACGTCATACAAGCAGTCTGTTCTACAAAATGAGAACGCTGATCCCAGTGGGCGTTACACCTTGGATGGCCGTGTGCTTCAGATCGCTCGTGCAGTGAGCAAGTCTCGTGCCACCGAACTCGAGGAAGAGGGTGTTTCTCGTCGCCTTGTTCGCGATACTGACAAACGTCGTCTTTACCTTCTTCAGGAGGGTACCATCGCACCCAATTCCTCTCTCTACAAGAAACTCTCACCTTCTGAAATTAAGATGAGAGAGGACAGCTATAAACAACGACAAAACTTCATCAAGAAGAACCCGAGCCTTCACCTCAGTCTTACGCGTTTGTCCATTCGCAATATTCCCCGCCATATCACGTCGAAGGATCTTAAGCAGCTGGCTAGGCAGGCCGTTGTTGGTTTCGCCCAGGACATGAAAAACGGCGTGCGCCAACCCTTGTCAAAGGAGGAGCTGGACCGGGCTGCTGATGTCATGCGCGAAGCAGAGCAGCAGCGGAAGAAGAAGGGCGTGGGAGTCGTCAGGCAAGCCAAGATTGTTTATGAGAGTCGCGATGGAAGTAAGATCAAAGAGGAAAGCGGAGCAGGCCGGAGTAGAGGTTACGGCTTCGTCGAGTACTACACCCATCGCCATGCTCTCATGGGTTTAAGATGGCTCAATGGTCATGCTGTCGAGCCTCCCAATTCCGCAACCCCTGATACCCAGGACAAGAAAAAACGGCTCGTCGTTGAATTCGCCATCGAGAACGCCAATGTCGTTAAGCGTCGCAATGAGCAGCAGTCTAAGGCACGCAGTTTCAAGAAGGAGCAAGAGCCAGGCGATGGTGCCTCGAAACGTGGTGCGCAGGATAAGAGCTCCCAGTCGGGACAGAAGCGAAAGCGTTCTGATAACAGCAGCGACAAGAACGATGCTGGTGAAGATGCGGAGGAACAGAACAAGATCGCAAAGCGAAACCGGATTATTTCAAAGAAGAGAATGCAACGGAGAACTCGGAAAGGGAAGGCCTAGACACGGGTACACTCAAAAGTTCAACAGGGTCACCTAGATAGCTAATGGTCATTGTGCATACTTATACTGGCAATCCGCAGAGATCAGTTGGGATATTACTTAAATACAGATAGACTAAGATACTAGGTATCACAACAACATATCAAGGCACCAGATGCCAGTCCTTAGGCATATTTGGCGCGCTTATGATGGAGGAGCGCTGGCTAATCAAGGAAGTACCGCAAATGCCTTATTCACTTCTGTCAATAGTTGGTGGCGTCTTGCACTTTCCCAACAATATTGTACCGTTTGCTAAAGAACGTGAACCATTCATCGAGTACCGTCTTCTCTTTATCCTCGAGATCGTACCAGTCAGGTCGGCAATCCTCAGGCTTGAGCGACGAGGAGGCCAGGGCGCGGGAGGGATCCTTCCCGGCGAACACTGCAATCGGACAAAGACATGAGTACAACGAGAACATATACATGTACCAATTGTCGGGTCATTTGAGCAGCCCGGATTTTAACCCACCGTGGTATTGCCCGCTCGGGCTGTATGCAGCGTTGCGAGTCACGTCAAAAACAATTCCCTTGATTGCGACCAGCGTAGGACGATTTGGATCGGTGCCTGGAAGTCGCACTCGGTCAGAGATAGCGTGTATCTAGGTATTTCTTAATAAAACCAACTGACCGTCGCATTTCGATAGTTCCTCCACAGTTATCAGATCGTATTTGGGAGGGTCGAGCTGGACAGGGATTTTAGGAGAAAAACGCTTCGGCTCGGGCTCGTGTTCAACCATGGTGTCTCACTGATGGTCATACAACTTCGCCTGGTGAGTGATTAAGTATGATTCCAGATCCCATAAGCAAGCAAGCTAATGTAACCAAGGAAAGAAGTTGATGGTGGGATTCGGCACGAGAAGACGCGGGGCAGGCGGGGGAAGAAGTGCTCGGTCCGGTGCAACCGTGGGTCGGAACTTGGGAAAAAGCGACCTCCAATTCAGTTCTCTGCCATTGGTCTGCATTTGAAGTACGCGGTACTCTTTTTTTTTTTTCCTCATTGAAAGTATTTTCATACTCATAACTCAACAAACTGAGGAGGTTAAGGTTATTGTTTTATTGATCAGCAGCCTGTTTTCTTCCACCGTCTTTCAATCTATATAAAGATTGAGGTTGCATGTACTGTACTTGGAGGGCACACAGTACTTCGAGTACCAAATTTGCATAATACGACTACTTTGGGCATCTGATGTAAGGAACTTCGGAATGCTGGCCAACAACTGTATCCATCCGAATACTGTGCATTTCCCAATGACGAACATCCACCTACCTCTCAGAATTCTCATATATTTTCAGATCCGCTGATTTTTTTTATCATCGCATTATCTCCTCCAACTTCAATTATCACTGTTGCTCAAACAATGTCCCCAAGTCACTTCGATCAGCCGGGGAAGTTTGAGTCCGTACCTCTCCCGACAGAGAGGCCCGAAGTCGGTGAGGCTCCCCACTCACAAACTCGCCAGCAGAGCCCTCTGGAGCCAGACTTATCGCATCACCTATATTTTGAAGATAATGATGGCTTCTTTCCTCCAAGTTGGCTGGGGCAGAAGCCCCCTGTCCAAGGCCGAAGTCGTCCGTCGACCGCAGAAACCGAAACGACAGCGCGATCCCACTAGTCATGAGGGCTTACAACCTGCCTCGCTCTCTCTCTCTCTCTCTCTATTCTACCGAATCAGATTTGGTTGGACGTAACAATGGCGCTCTTCGGAGATTTCACTGCATTTGTTTTTCCTGGCTGGACAATTCTCTGCTGGTGCTTTACTGAGGCCATCGAGTTGTTAAATTTACCATGATTCACCTCCTCTCCGGCCTTGATAAATGAGATGTTCTCTGCAAGTAGCACGGTTAGAACGAACCTTGGAGACCGTACTACTCCGTACAGTATGTACATACAGCACATTGTCGTCATGTGATCGCGGCAAATGGGCGCCTCGGGCAGTGACGTTATGTCCTGACCGTATGTCTCGGTTCTGTAATCATTTTATTCACAACAGACAGTAAAAAGTCTAACGTTAGGCTACGCTACGTATTGTTCTCCGTGCTCCGTGACTTGAAATTGTTGTAAATTGGCGTCCCCCACCCCATCTTTCTCTCTCCAACAAGTTCCCGCACACTTCTCGCACCCCGCCAGATCATACCAATTTGACAATGACCTACCTACCCTCTCCTCTTTTCCTTTGATGCAATCCTGGAGCCATCATTATTTCGGAGGCTGGCATTGGAAATCCTTTGGCTGACATATGTTAGTTACATATAATTGATGGAAGCCTCATGGGTTAAGGAATTTTGCTGTGGGGTTTTCTGAGCCCTCCCTTTGGTCCCTCCGCGCTTGTCTGTTGTCCATCTCCGGGCTAGAAGTAAGGGCCTTATTATCTGCCCGCCATTGTGGGGAGCCAAAATGGAGTCGACCGTGCTGGAGATATCCTTCTTGCTCTACGATTTGCTTTTTTGCGTGTCTCTTGACATACCTGCCGAGGTAGGCCAGCCAATTCAGCAGGCAACTGTAATAAATCATAGTGATTACGATCATGATACCGTCTCACGCCCGCTTCTAGTGGCTTGCTACATATACGACGGTCTCCCTTCGTCCGCTGCTTTCTTAGCCCTTGGTCTCCTCTCCGGAGTTTCTTTCTGCATTTTTTTCATGCAGCGCCTTCTGCCTTCTATCGATCCTTGGTCTTCGCCCATCCGAATGAACCAGAATTGCAGTTTTGGGTTAAGGCCATATACACGCTTCGCAGATGACCATTGCGACTATTATCCATGAGGGGCGATCCCCGACGATAGATTGTCCTGATAGCAAGCATGCTGCCAGTCACCAAGAACCCCATGAAAAGGGTGGGGTTGTCAATGGTAGTGAAGAGTCTGCTGTCTGTTCAAACACATTCGCCTCCGACCATACACATCGCAAGCTTAAGCCCAGGCACATACAACTTATTGGCATCGGCGGTACAATTGGCACAGCACTATATGTGCAGATTGGTAAAGGCTTGATGCATGGCGGCCCTGGCAGCCTGTTCCTGGCCTTTTTGATTTGGTTAGTTTCCCAATACTGCCCCCGATTTGTCTTCATACTACCCTTCCTCCCCTCCCCTACTTTTACCCTCTTCCATCTCAAACCGGCAAATATTGTCCCAGAGAGCTTGCCTCAATGAGTGAGTCAACTATCACTGCAAATCGGCCAATGCATCCACTGGTTGGATGACGCATTGGGACCTGCTGGTCAACTTGAACGAGCCGTTTTTACAACCCCCGTGGAAACTTAAGTAGGATATGCCTGCTACACATATTTGATCTGGCTGTGAAATAGCACGGCTTTGCATATGGCCTTTGTGATCAAATGCCTCTTTTCACCATACGTGGAATGCCAAATCTTATATGCTCTTGGAATAGGTCCCTAGTCATCCTCTGTATAACAGTCTGTAAGAGGCCCTATTGTTCAATCCTGTTGGCTTCTCCCCTCGCGGTCCGAAATCATTTTTTCCGGTTCTACCTCTGCCAACAAATGCACCTCGAGCCTTGCACTATTTCGAGATGGAGAACCTTTGAAAGCATGAATACGCCTGCGTTTCTGCCGATCATCAGTCCCTAGGCACCCTGTATCCGTTTCACCTGGTATGACCGTCGCTGAACAAATTCTTGTGCTAGGCCTGGCAGAAATGGTTACCTACTTGCCCATCTCATCACCTTTCATTAGATTCGCTGGTCGATATGTCGACGAAGCCTTCGGCGTAGCTGCTGGCTACAACTTCTTCATATTCGAAGCCGTTATGGTTCCGTTCGAAGTTACGGCATGTAATATGATCATCAACTACTGGAGTGATGTCGTCCCAGTTGCCGGGATTGTTATCATTGTACTGGCACTCTACGTGTGCGTAGCCTCTCCTGCATTTTGATGGACCGTTGGACCGCACTTTTCTAACCAGATCTGAACCTGTTGACTCTTTAGTCTTTTGAATCTCTTTGCCGTCGAATGGTATGGCGAGTCTGAGTTCTGGCTTTCTCTCAGCAAAGTCTTACTCAGCGTGGGGTTGATATTCTTCACATTTATTGTGATGGTTGGAGGCAATCCTCTCGGCGACCGGTTCGGCTTCCGGTACTGGAGGAATCCTGGAGCCTTCGCAGAATATTACAAACCTGGCGATCTTGGGCGATGGCTTGGGTTCTTGGCTTGTTTGATTCAGGCCAGCTTCACCATCGCCGGACCAGATTACGTCTCAATGGCTGCCGGGGAGGCAGTCAATCCTCGTGGAGTTTTACCGAAGGCTTACAACGGCATATTTCTTCGGCTCACGGCATTCTTTGTTTTGGGGGTGCTTTGCATCGGCATTTTGGTTCCTTATAACGACCCCGAAATGGCGGCTGCGTTTGAACAAGATTTGCCCGGCGCTGCGTCATCGCCTTATGTGATTGCAATGAATCGGTTGCAAATCCCCGTGCTGCCACACATCGTCAATGCCATGATTCTCCTTGCTTCGTTCAGCGCGGGTAACAGCTATGTTTACTGCGCCAGCCGTAGCCTTTACGGGCTTGCGCTTGATGGCAAGGCGCCACGTATCCTCACCAAGTGCACCAAGAAGGGTATACCGATCTACTGCGTGCTGGTCGTGCTTCTTATCTCTCTCCTTGCGTTCTTACAGGTTTCCAATGGCTCAGCAGTCGTACTTAACTGGTTTGTTAGTCTGGTAGGATCCCCTCGCAGAACGTGCCATTAGCTCGAATGTTGACCAGAGTGACAGATGACAGCCTCCCAACTCATCAATTTCTCAGTCATCACCTTCACATACACTAGATTTAGAAAAGCTCTGATCGTACAGGGCGTGGCCCGGCAGATTCTACCCTACCGGAGTTGGGGCCAACCTTATGTCGCCTACATAGCTTTGGTCTCCACATTCGTCATGACCTTCGTCGGAGGATACACAGTATTCCTGCCCGGTAACTGGGACGTACCGACATTCTTGTTTTCGTACACGATGATCGCGGTGTTTCCGATCATTTATGTCGGCTATAAATTATTTTGCCGGACAAAGCTTTGGAAACCCGAAGAGGTTGATATAATGACTGGTGTGGATGATATAGATGAGTATACGAAGAGCTATGTCGAAGTACCTTCGCGGTAAGCCCTCAACCCCCAACGAGTATGCATGACTGCCATGACGATTCATGTGAACTGACAAGACACAGTAATCCTTTCTCACGATTTGGCGATTGGCTGTTCGGCTGATCTACTTACATCGTCGGACCAAAGAGAGGTGGCAAACATGATGTGTTCTATTGCTCCACGCGGGAGATATATGATCAAGATATAGTTGTGAATGTGACGCGCGGTCCGGCTAGGCGTCCCTGTAAATTATTCAACCTGCAGAAAGCATATAACAACAGCACAAGACATTACGATTCGCAGAATCGCCCTCCAGCAGCCGAGGCGACCGAATTGTCTCTTCTCGGTGCCAGTTGTGAGACTACCTAGTTTTCCTGTCCCTGGTTCTGTTCCTTTTTGATAGCATCCATCCTCAATTTGTTCCGCTTGCCCAAGACTCTCAATGTATTTGTCCGCTCGATCTCAGTCATTTGCTCCCAGTTGGAGATTCTCGATAGTGTTCCATCCTGGTTGACGACCAACGGGCCTAGATGGTCCAGCTTCACGGATGACCCATCACCACTGACGTCGAGCTGTCGCGTCGCAGAGTCGACACTATTTGCATCTGGAAGAGCCAGGTATTCTTTCCGCTCCTGATTTTCAGAGAGGGTGGCGGTGCCCGTAGTCTGAGGCTCTTGGGAAGTGGCCGTCGACATCGTTGCGCAGAAACTGGTGTTATGGTGACGGTAAAGATGGGTAGCGAAGCAATGCGGATAACTAGGGAGATGGAATTGGAATCGTGGCGTACTGATCGCTAATGCGCGGGTGGATGTGGATGTGGTAAGCAGTGGGTTGAGGAGAATGTTGAGGAGAGAGGCACGGGTCAAAGGGCCAGACATGTGCATTATATGTCAGTTACCTAAGCTGGAGCTTTAGTAGGGTGCAAGAGAGAGAGAGAGAGAGAGAGAGAGAGAAAGGGAATCGAGTGACGTGTGACAGACAGGGAATAAAGGGATTTTTTATCTTGTGAGGTGGAATAAGGTGGTGAGAGGGAGCTCTTGGGCGGGACCGCGGCGAGGAGAGGATTCTAGAACTTTAGTGAGGGACAACCGACACTTGCCCTCTATAGCTTCACTACTGAGAATACAGGCTTCGAGGTGCTTCCAATGCGATCGAAAACTCTTCCCCCTGTTTGTGGTGGCTCTTCTTTGTTTTTTTGTTTTCTTTTTCCCTTTCCCATAATAGAGTTGTATACTATAGACGGGGAAACATATGATTCGATTCTACTTTTTTTTTTTTTTTTTTTTTTACAATCCACGGACTATGGCTGCATTTGGCAGCACTTATTATCTGAACCACCAGTTGACCTGGTGAAAGATTAGTAAACTCCCTTTGGCGAACGTGACAGCATGGGATCTTACCGAAGCAGTCACACTATCCCCCAGTCCCTTGATGCTATGCCACCATCCTCGAGGTATGAACATACCGTCTCCAGCCTCTAGGTGCGCTTCGAATCCGATGGGACCACTAGATTCGGTAGCTGCATCATCCCAGACAGCCTGCTCAAGCAGCACCCTCTCCTCGCCGTGCATCATGTCATCTCCCCGAATTGCAGCAGATTCGCGGCCGGCGCTCTTCCCCAGTCGGCGTCGCACCGCGCCGAATACCCTTTGCCCTTCCGAGGGTGGTAACAATCGCACCACCTTCCGTCCGGCCAGCTGGACAAACAAATTTGGGTTCGGATCGCGGTGAAGAGGGGTATACGTGGGCGGATATCCGATCCAAATGTTTGTATCGTAGACATCGCCCTTTCCTACCTGCGCAACCAGGTCTGGGGTGGGGAGATCGTCGCGAAGGACCTGCGGCAAGTCAAGGAGCTGGCACTGCGCCAGGTACAGACGCATAGTGTGCGATTCGAGAGATTCCGCAGTAGATATCCATTCGAGGAATAGGCTTAAAGGCGCATAGAACTGCCGAAAGCCATGCTCACCCGCTCCAGTACTAGTTCTAGCAGGAGCCTGTGTCAGCTCCAAGGGAACCAGAGCATCCGCGCCATATTGACTGAGATAGGCGGTGTCCAATCGGGACGGCGAGTCGCGGAACCATTTCTCGAAGGCGGGAAGGGTTTGAAAATATCGGAGGGGGAGGATTATAGGGTGTTCAGGGATGAAGTATGCCTGACGAAAGTGGTCGGGCTTAAAATCCTCGAGGGATTCCAATGGGCGGTACTGGCGTTGCGATGCCGTCGTGGAGAAAGAGCTGAGGCACTGTTGGCTTGGTTGGTTGCAGTGAAAGTGCCTCCTCCATACCCGGAGGTTATTGTAACACGACCGTTGGGGGACTTTCATCCAGATTGGTGAGATATAACTAGTAAATCGATCTGGCAGACAGATATTCTGGTGCGGTGTTTTCAAATTTCAGGCCAACATGGTTGGGGGGAGACTGGAAGGTTGGGGAAATTTCCGCCCCGAGCTTCTACCAGTTCCCTTCCCCAAATTGGGCCAATTCTTAACTTGGAAAGTGATAAGCTTATCGCCTTAGAGTCACTCTCTCACTCTACGTAACCGGGACCCAGTCCGACCGTTCACCCGTCTGGGGAAAACGGAAACCCCGCGCGCCCATCCGCTGAGGAGAAGGAATCTATCCGCACCAGTCACTGCTTGCTTCCACGCCAACGAGCAATCGTCGCATCGTGTTTCTCACCTAAAATGGCTTCTGAGTCTCCCCAGACTGATATGGCACCACCCCAGCCGGACTCCACGGACCAGAACGAAGCCCCGGCCGCCGATGCGACGAAGAGGAAGGCGGAACAGACTAACGGAACGCATACTCGCACCAAGCGGAATCGCTACATCTCTATCGCATGGTATGATTCCGGCTCTAAAATCCACCGAGACAAAATCCCAGACCTCAGTCATTTGCGGGACTCCAATTTGCTGACACAAGGCTGGGTCCTTTCCTTTGTGTTTAGTAATGAATGCAAACGGCGCAAGATTAAGTGCAACGGCCAGGTACCTTGCCAACGCTGCGGACACCTTAATCTCGAGTGTTAGTTGTCACCGCGAGGGCTGTGTAACTCAGAGATGACGTCGATGCAAGGGACAAGCTGAGTGATTATCCTAGGCCGATATGCCCCGAACTGCTGCAACAACAATTTCAAGGATTCCGAGTAAGTTGACTGGGCAATGATTCCCTTGATTCCGCGTCACATACACCCCCGAGGCGCCATGGCTCACCGAACATCTTACATAGAGAATTTCGTTCGATGAAAGACCAAATCAAGACTTTGCAAGATCAAGTCAATAGTCTTTTTTCCAACCTAAAGGATCTTCGGTCTCAGCGATCGTCTTTAGACCCACCGGGCTTCGATGGGTTCTCTCGAGATGGCTCCCAATCAGTCTTCACGCCAATGCATGCACCATTGGGGAAACCTCGCATGAAGCATCCGCGCTTTCAGGGCCCTACTAGCTCTGCTTTCAACTTTGATGTCGCACGTTCCAGCTTGCAGAGCATGGGCATTGCGCCAGCTGAGGAGATAACAGATGATCTCACCACAGCACATGCCACCCCTGCCGGTTCACCTCCGCATGTGGGACAGCTTGTTTCCACAATACATCCAACTAAAGACCCGATATGGGTTATCAAGAGGGATGAAGCCCTGCGACTTTGCCAGGTGTACGAGGAGGAAGTTGGAATCATGTATCCTCTCATAGATATTGAACAGGTAGCGCAACAAGTGAACTTGCTCTACACATTTGTGGAAGCTGCAACACGGACTGGCTTTGCACAGAGAGGTCTCCCCGGTGCAGATGGCCTCCATGACGATAGCACGCTTCTTTTGAAGATGATTCTCGCAATCACTTTGGTGATAGAAGGGGGCGGCCAGAGCGAGCTAGCACGGCGCCTGTACCTAAATGTCAAGCCGGTTGCTGAAGCTAAAATCTGGGATCCACTGGACATTAGGACTATTCAACTATATGGTTTGATGGTATGTCCTGTTCTGGAACCACCAAAATACGATTGTTGACCGTGTGTCTAGGCAACCTTTCATTTCCATTCGGATGATGATGCCATGGCATACCGTATCGTTGGCATTGCAGCGCGTATGTGTCTTGAAATGGGCCTGCACCGACGAGATGCGCTGGCAAAATCATTTCCCAACGAAGACCAGTGGCCTACCATTGTGAAGACCTTTTGGTCGGTATATAGTTTGGACAGGCGTTGGAGCTTTGGTACTGGGCTTCCCTTCATCATTCAAGATGAAGACATTGATCCCAATCTGCCCGAGCCGGTGAGCGCCGTCGTTCGATCATCGAACCAGTTACTCGTAGAGCTAACCGATCCTTAGGACGCGTCTCTACTTTATCTTAGGTGCATGATATCGTACAATCGTATCAGCTCCAAGATATGGTACTCTGGACTTGGCTCAGAAGGAGCAACTGACATACGACGCGATGAGATTGGCTATTTGGACTATCAGATTCTACAATGGTATAAACAGGTTCCGGATGGGCTGAAGTTCTACCCAGTCGATGTTCCAAAGCATCACCACGGTGAGTCAACTAGCCGAGGTCTTCGAAGATTGAGGATTCTCTTATATCTACGCATGAATCAGCTTCGGATCCTCATTTACCGGCCGGTGCTGCATTCCGCGGTGAGCATCGCGGAAGACAAAGGTCACGCGCAGACCGTGGTGGATATTGCAAAAGACACGATTCGAGTGCTCACTCGGCTCAACGGGACGTCCGACATCTATCGCACGCAGCAAATCACTTTCAACTATTTTCTAGTCGCCGCCTTAGCGGTCCTCTTCCTCGCTGTATGCCATGCACCGAATGACTTCAACCGGCAAGTGCGGGACGAATTTTACATGGCTCTTGAGCTGGTCAGCGGGTTCAGTACCAAATCTTATGTATCCAAGCGACTCTGGAAGACAATCAAGGGTCTCCGCAAGATAGGCGAACGGTTGGGTGTCATTGTACGACCTTTTGGCACTGATTCCAACGACCCTCATTCTTCCGCGGCTGTCGCAATGGCCGGACTGGCTGGCCACCAGATCGAGGATCTTTCGGTGTATGGGTCGGTGAATGGCACTGGAGAGCTAGGAAACAGCCCGCTGAATGGGCTGCAGATGAGCCATGAACTTACGAATCTTTTCGAGGCGGTTGGGGGTTTTGGCAATTTCATGACTTCGGGAGGGGCGTCAGAGAGCCTTAATGGCTTTATTGGCCAGGATGGGGAGATCCAAAACACCGGGGAAGGGTTGTCGGGTGTTCTTGGAGATGAAGGCGAATGGTCGCGTGTTATACGGAATTTATTTTAGATGTTTGAGCTGTATTCAGGACGTGGCTACAGCCTGTCTGTGGCTATCACCTCGCCGATGAATGAGAGCTTTCCGAATCGTTCTTCATGCCAGACTTAGGGCCTTGATCATTCATAGTATCCATAGTAATTCGTCTGTTCGGTAGAATCCGTCGTCGAGAGGGTGGTGTAAAACTAATCACGTGATCGTGTGGGTGCAGTACATGAAAGGCTCACCTCCGATGCTTTCCCAGAGAAGGAGCAACGGTTGCCATTATATTATATCGGAACAAAACTTGATCTCATGCTGGTATGAGTGCTGGCACCAGCGGGCTTGCTTTCGTCTTGGTCTTCTCTTGCCTTCAATGAGCTGAAATTCAAGTCCCGCCTCTATCTCTCGTTCCCTCTCACCGCCCCACGAATCTAATTTCGGAAGCCCCTCGACAACCTCCGTCGATCCATCCATCCAGAACCGAGCTGGGAGTGCCTGATCCAGCCTCATCCCTAGCTTGCCACTCCTTTGGTGACTCTTGGACCTTGCTTCTGAGCCTGATCTGTGACGTTTCATGTCCATTTAAGTGATTCGCTGGTTAGTGGATGCCCCAATACACCAAACTATTATCGTCGACATCCCTCATCGCACAATAATCCGCCGGCCCGCACATTGCCAATGACCCCTCGCCTTATCAGCCAGGCAGATGATGTACGGTTTCTAATTGACCATCTCAGCAGTTTGCCTTCCACGGCCCTTTCTCACTTAGCACCTGAAACCCTGTGCCTCGTATCTTCTCCCTCTTGTTTAAGGGAGTACCGCAAGGAACACGATTAAACTTGTACCCGGCACTCGATATAGCCGGTGCAGGTTTCAGCCCGCGCTCTGTCTCGGAACGAGATTCATATCGGAAGCCTGGTTTCACCCGTTAGCTCGGCAACGTGTCGAGAGAGACAGGTTCGGCGTTGGCCGACGGCCTAGACAGGCTGGATCTGAGTCAACTGTCTGAATCAACGCCCTCATCATCCGCGTCGGACTCGTTCGATATGTCGTCGTCGGAAGGTGCACCGGAGTCATGGATCTCCTCGTTCTGCTCCTTGATGGGCCATGAGTTCTTCGCAGAAGTTTCAGAGGATTTCATCGAAGATGACTTCAACCTCACTGGCCTTCAGTCGCAAGTGCCCATGTACAAGGAGGCGCTGGAAATGATCTTGGACGTGGAGCCGGAGGAAGACGACGAGGATGAGGAGGAAGAGGAAGAGGAAGAGGATGAAGATGAGATACTGGGCGATGACAAGCCTCCGGGCTACCGGAGAGCTGGAGAGCGCAGGCATGCACGGGTGGCAAGCGATTTGAGTGTGATTGAGAGTTCTGCCGAGCTATTGTACGGCTTGATTCATCAACGGTACATCACTTCGCGGCCTGGCATTCAACAGATGCTTGAGAAGTACGAGATGCAACATTTCGGTGTTTGTCCCAGAGTGTACTGCAATGGTTGCAGGGTCCTGCCTGTCGGTCGCTCAGATACCCCGGGGCAGGAGACAGTCAAACTGTTCTGTCCCAGCTGCCAGGACCTATACACACCTCCAAACAGTCGCTTCCACTCGGTCGATGGCGCCTTCTTCGGTACTACCTTTGGGTGCCTGTTTTTTATGACTTTCCCCGATTTGGACATCGGATCTCGGATGGACAATTCCCTGTCAGCTCTGTCTCCCACGCGTTCTTCCTCCTTGACATCTTCCTCGATCAACAACCAGGTGTCTCCAGATGTTCCCCCTCCTAACCAGCCCATTGAGATCAACGGCATGCGCACGGTCAATTTCAGCCCCGGTCTCGGCCCGGGCCGCATTTATGAATCACGAATTTATGGATTCCGCGTTTCAGAGAGATCACGGTCAGGCCCGCGCATGAAGTGGCTGCGCATGAAACCGATTGATATCCGTGAGCTGGACGAGATGTCTCGGTACGAAGCGCTACATGGAGAGGCCGACAACGATGGCGATATGGAGATGGGTAGTGGCAACGGCACCGCTGCTCAGAACGCCGCCATCGCCAGACGGAAGAAAGCCCCAATGCGAAGGCGCCGATACAACCCGGATCAGATGAGCATCAACGGCGCAGAAGCTGGCTGAAGTACTCGTGATCATGCTTGGATGAGAACGTCGCACTCTTTCTTTCTTTTTTTTTCTTGGGCTACTTGTGTGAACGCAACCTCCTCATGTCTCCTGGACTCCTTTGCTCTTTTGAAGGATTGAGTTTTTCTCCTGTTTCTCTTTTTGCCTTTTTAAATTCACTTTCCTCATTCGACTTGTCTGTCTACCATCATCTCCTCCCAGCGAGGTTCGAATTGCACCGTAACGGAGTCAAACCGCTGCCGGCAAACACCACCTAGTCCGTTCGCTGCCATGCGTATCGGCCCAAAGCTCATATATCTACACATGTTCAGTAATCTTGTCTCACGTTGCCTTATGCTTCGCTCCTCCTGTTGACCTGCATTCAGGCGTCGTTGAGTCAAGTTATCGTCTTTGGCGTGCAGATTCACGTTCACAAATACAGTACAAATACACCATGCACAAGATTATTTTCGCTGCGGACAATTAGCTTGTTAATTGGATCGTAGTTGCGCAGGAGAAGTGTCTGAATTCCAGGAAAGAAGCAAATTCACCGAGCCCCAGTATTGTCTGGTGTTCCTCTGAACCAGAAGCGAGAGGATACTGCCGGGACCAGCATCACGGGGGCATTCGGACTTTCCGTAACAAGTTACAGCAGGTATGTTAGTACAGTATATTGGGGAATGGGGGGGGGGCGGTTTGCGTTTCGGCGAAGTCCGAGTCCGCTCTAGGCTCAGTCATAGTCGCCTAACAACTAACTAACTAGGTAACTAGTAGTAGTAGCCCTCAGGTGACAACCGCCAATGGCTAATTTACTTCTCGCTCCTTACAGAGTATCCGGCATACCAACCTAGAGGTCCGACAACCCAAGGCAAGACCCAAAAAAAAGGAGAGAGAGATACTGTGGGCAAATCAAATAGGGAGAGAAATAAACAGCACAAGTAGCTTAACCATATATACCATTGGTTACCTAAATCACTCATCTGTATTTTGGGAGGGGTGGAGAGTCGAAACCTGCCTGCTTCTACGGAGGAGTACGGAGTACAGTACACCACTAGAGAGCCACAGATCTGACGAGTGCAGATTTCTATCTATGGCCGTACCTCCTGGCGGAGGGGCCGCTCCGCACGTGGTCCATATATTAAGAACAGGCAACCTTCTGAACAATGCAGTTGGGGGGGGGGGGGGGGCTCGGATACATACATCTGATTGCATCGACCGTAATCTTCAACTATCGGAAGAATTAAAGTGATGATGCGTATGGGGACGATGATATTGTCACCGTTGAAAATCCTCGGTCAGCATTATTTATTCAGGTCCCGATTTGTGATATATTCTCAATTGTAATCGGCGGCATGAGCCTGGTTGTGTGCATGGGGACATCTATCAGTTCTATAATCCTCTTAGGCGTCCAACCGTCCAATCCTATAGGCATCTTCGCGTCTTCATGTGCTTGCCGATATGATGCACGGTCCGCTCACTTACTGTCTACGGCATAGACGGGGTCGGATTTCACCGTTCGTCTGCCCTTGGCTATGACCGACAGACCTTTGGTTGAGCCGCGTCGGTTCTTATTGTTTTCATTTCTTTTCATCTTTTCGTCTTTTATTTCTCCCCCCATTGTTCTGCTTGATTTACTCTGTCTTTCTTCCATTCATCATGCTTGATGGATTTGCACGCGATGCTACTGGGACCTCACATTAGCGTGACCCGATGGCTGCCCGTCTATACGAGCTCCGACCGAGTGAGGGGAGCCCTTTCGAAGGCAGGGATGCGTTCCTGTCCTCTGAATCGCCCAAATTCCATGTAACCCGGTGCCGGGGTGTCTGGGATCGTTGCAACGTTGGAATAATTCGTGACTCAAATCATAGTCTCAGCCGCGACGGGAGAGGGCTATCCTGGTTGGTACCGTTGGGCTGTATCTCCACGGTGTGTTGCACGATACCGCGATGAAAGAGTTACCTCAAAGGGTGCCAGGGGTGTATGGACAAATTGGTCCGGACGAATTCTCACATGTAACCGGCCCTGACTTAGTCCCGAGAGGTTGGATGGGCTTACTTGCTCGCATCTAGCGGACTAAGGCTGCCACTTCTACTGAGGAAGGGGGTGACAAGGCTGCCCTCTGATCGAAAGAATCTTGACCCATAACCCGGGACCTGGAATCAAGGTAAGCTCTATGCTGTAGCCGATGGTGAAAGGGACGAGAAAAGCGATGTTCTCGAGATAGGTGGATATCATAGAAATCATAGAAGTGAAATACGTCGCAATTGTGTTGTCCAACAAGGCCCGGTCTCTGGTATTTTCAGCACTGTCTAGTCTAGAGTCGCGGGGATAGCAATAGTGCGTGTTTCAGAAAGGAGGACATCGTCATAAGCAGAACTTGCCTTGACTGCGACCAAAAATAACCCTTGTGCGATTCGTGGAGTAGCCCGATTTTAAGAGTCGGTGATATGCATTAATTCCGAGTACGATTACCATCTGAAGCGAACGGCCCCGGGCTAAGCCGTGGAATACGACGAGATATCATGGGTTATAGGTCCAGACTGTCTTCAGCTGATACAGACCCGAACAACGATCCAAACTGCACACTTGAGACGAGACCCATGAACTAGCCTGGGTGCAAGTCAGCTAGCATCTGTTGAGGGTGAGGATGCGCAAGAAAGTGATTTGGAATCCCCAAATCTGTCGATGCTAACATAATTTGTACCACGTCTTGCCAGGGTGTGTGGAGGCGCAGCAGCAGCATGCCAGCAGTCGTGTGGCATACGTCACTTAGGCCACTTGAGCAGAGCCTCCTGGCATGGAATGAAAAGCAAGATCAGTCAGTTGTACACATACAGAGCGGTGGTTGGTTTCTTTCTTTCTTTTCTTTTTTTTCTCCTTTTTTCTTTGCTTTTCTTGTCAATTTTTTCTTTCTTTTTTTTTTTTGGTTCCCGTTCAAATCCCACCATTGCCGTTTCGATTTTGCTGGGGAACAAAGGAGAAGGGAGGGGATCATCGGGAGCGGCACGGTTGCCCGGGCTAGATTCTGGCCCAGGCGCTGAGCGGCTACAGTGGTGGAGGTTTGTGGGTTAAGGATCTTTTGGATTCACCACCAAGGCTCCAAAGTCCTTGAGTCTTTGTGATCAAGAGAGAGCCGCCTTGAAGCTTCTCGCTGTCTCCGTATCGATGGAAAGGAACTGGCCAACAGTGATTGGCGGTCGAGTCTAAGTCTTTGAGCTCGATTCAAGAAATCCCTGCAAAGGTTGCATTCCGGTTGGTGAGATATCCAGACCAGGCAAACCACTCGGCCCCAAAAGTGGAAGGCCTTGCGATCACCTTAACCTAATATAAAGTCCTTTTCTGGCTCGCCGCGAGCAGCGAAGACAGAAAGGGAAAGGGGTGGGGGGGGCAACCAATCATGCACGGTTGTTGTGAAATGTTCGGCCCCATTGAGGGTGATTCTCCCAGATGGGTACTGTACCGAGTAAGTGGAGTTGCTGCTGCTGCTTCACGCTCTTCCGACTTGAGTTGAGATGCATGTAACTCAGAGAGCCAATCTGTTGAGGTAGGGTATGTACAAAACAAATGGTGAAAGTGACCCAAGCAAAGAGGAAGCTTGAGTGGAAGAGCCGGAGCTGAGGGCGCGGGCGCCTGCGGGCGACACTCATGGTTTACTCAAAATGGAAGGCACGGGGCGGCCGACCGACGAGCCGCTGATGGCAGGCACGCCTTACCAAACAGGGTAAAGTGCTCAGCGCGGGCTCTAGGCTTTTCGAGGGTCACTGGGTGTACTCCGTAGATACCGAGTAATTCAACAGTCACTATAGATACCTACTACCTACGTCTGTGCCCTAATGCAGTGGGGGGGGCTGAAAAGAAACAATGGAACCTGAAATGGTGCAGACGAGCCAGCCAATCATACATGTGAGCCAAGTAGATATCTGGTGGAAGGGCCCTGGCTTCGAGTTCCACCCAAACCCCACACACCCCCCTCCCTCCCACCCCCCACCCTCGAGCTGTGGTCCACGGTACGTACCTAGTTACTTCATTTACTTACCTTACTAGGGTATACTAATCATATATAGGTACATTAGGCCTGGGAGTTGAGTCAACGCATAGGCAATACGTATATACGTGTGTACACTAGCCTGATTGCATCTGCGCGCACTAGCTGGCTATGGTAGATTAATTAGCTACTCCACCGGTCCGGCCCAAAGATTCGATTAGAGAAAACTACCTCACACAGTCTCTTTGTTCTTTCGCGCTCAGATTCGGACTTAACCCCTTGGAAAGATGCTCCCTAATTGAAGTAAACTGAATTGATCTGTATCATTATTTGCGCTCAGCCTCAATAGTCCAATCTCGCCAATAAACCCCTAAAGGGCCGTCTGGTGACAAGAACGCCGCTAACCCCATGCCTCTATCTGCGTCCAAGATCCATAACAAAAGAGACACTCTTTGACTGATCCCTCGAAGCCTAGTCGAGCATTCACCCCTTGGAGAATGTGGATTGAACTCTCCGTCTTTCGGATAAAACACACACAAAAGACAAATCAACGAGAACTATTCTAAGCAATCAATCAAGCAGGCTCTGGAAGGAGGGGCCTGGGGACACCATATATTTGAAAACAGAAGTTGTAGAGCCGCCTGAAGCCCGAATACCAATAATGCATCATTGCAGTCGTTATAGTTTGTAAACATGAGAAATGGAAGGCAAGAGGATATAAAGAAAGCCCAGCAGGGGAAAGACTTTATAGTCGCACAGTCATAGGAAAGGATACATGTGGGGAGAGCACGGACCCGACTCGGGTGTGAGGGGCCCTGTCCCCAGCGAAGGCTCTGCTGGGGTCGACGGTGAGGAGTGACCATCGCTATGGGCTGAAGACAAGGGTGGCATCTGAGAGACAGAATTAGCACCATTAACCCTGGAGCTCCAGTACCGACATGTGTCGTGTAGAGAGAGGGGTATGTACAGGGATATTGGTCTCAGGTAGGTGTTGTGGTGTTGGACAGAGATCAATGCCCGCCATGGAGGCATAACTCATACTGAACGGACTAACAATCTCATCGTCGGCATACGAATGAGGCTTTTTCGATGGTCCAGTGGCTGAGATGGCGACGGGAAGGATCGAAGGCAGGTGAGTATTGTATTCGTTGTGGTAGGGCAGATCATGGTAGCTGCTTCCAATCGAGTGATATGACGGCGGTTGACCGTAGCTCGAGTGACCATACGGGTCCAAATGCGAGTAGGATGGGTATGAAAATACTGGGGGTGGTGATGCCGAAAGCTGACGGGTACATTGGTGAGAAAACATTGACCCTCGATCATCCGAAGTGGAGTAACCGTCGTAGGACGAGCCTCGCTCACTGGGCGAGTGGCTTGTGGTGTTCTGACTGGATTTGGACGCCCGACTCTGTCGGCTACGACCTGACTTGGCCGTAGGTACCGCCTTCGGTGGTTCTGATCGCTCGAGAGTTCTTTCAGGCGACGTCGAGGCTGTCGCCGCTCTCTTCTCTAGATCTTCCAAGCGGCGCTTTAACTTCTTGCCTACAGACAAACGAGGTTGATTAGTCATTATTTCCCCAGCTCGCCAAGATCAGGAACTTACGATAGTTTCTCTGCGCGATTCGATTCTGTATCCGGCGCCTCTCCGCAAGATCGGAGATCTTGGTCCAATCTTCATTAGGGTTGGCATTGGGACTGAAGGCGCTGCTGGAAGCATGATTCGATGAACTTCTCGAGCTGGAGGATTGAGGATAGGAGTAGTTGGAGGAACGATGCATGCTGGGCATTGGGAAGAGAGATGTATAAAGCTACCGGTACGCCAGGCGCAAAGTATGTGGTGGTGTTGCTCTCAATGGCAACTGAAGGGAGAGAGAGGATATAAGGTCAACTATATAGTCGCGTACTGTCGCGCAGGTAATAGCAATGAGCCTTAGAAGTTTCACAGCCTTTGCTTTCGGGAATCATGAGAGATGTGCAGGAGGCAATCAGTATTTAAAACAAAATAAAGCCATGGGTCGATCAGCTGGCGAACAGGTCTGTAGCTTATGCCTGCTAAGCCCCGGGTCCGAATGAAAGTAGTCCGTCAGTGACGGTTCGATTGAACCGTTGCGATAACCGTGTTAGTCCGTGCTCCTAAGACTATTATCCTTTTATTTTTATTTTAATTTCATTGTATTTTGGTTCCCTTTTTTTCTCCCTCTTTTTTTTTTTTTTTTCTCTTTTGCTTTTCCCATTTTAGAACAAGAGAATGGGGAAGGAGGGATTTTCTGGATCGGTCTTATTTGATTATCTTTTAAATCTATCTTGTATTTATTTGGTTTTTATACTTTCTCCATTAGACCTATTACCCGTGGAAGACGGGGGGAAGAGGGGGGAAGGTGACTGGGGGGGAGACGAAGGGGGAGGGGGGGAATGAATGCATGGCTCGACCATGTGTTGGTAAGGAACCTTACCCGAATGGATGCACCGATGTGCAGGGCTGGGCTGCGTCACTAATGGCTGGCGTGGGTTAGCGGCAATCCTACTCGTAGACCATGAGGCTGTTTTAGCGGACCCCCGATGGCCGACACCACCGGAATGGAGGGAGACTGGGAGAAGGCTCAAGGAGAGAGAGAGAGAGCGAGAGACGGGCAGAGAGAGTTACAGGCATGTTATCAGGCTGTGCTAGACTGACACCAACTTCGGGTTTGTCCACCAATCTCACCCATGTGGTTCCATACTGCACATACCGATCAGTTACGAGGTGGATCATCATCAGTAACCACGAGACGGTCTTCCCCGTACTTAGTGCAATCGGCCGCAGCATTCCTTCGGAGGAGGAAATTGGAATGACCCCGATGCCTGGTCGATCTCGGTCCGCAGTCTGCCTTCGTTTGTTTTCTATGTACAGTACAAACTGTACGAGGTACGGTACTGTACACAGTACTGTAAATGTGACATGAGGTTTCAGGAACCTTGCCTCAGCTTGACTTCAAATGACAGTGGCCTGTCGCAGTTCCTCTGAAAGGACATGAATGATCTAATCTCCAGTTTTTGAGAGAGCCGTTTATCGTACAGTATCCAAAGGACTATAAGACTGAAAAGAAGAAAGAAAAAGCTGTTCTAGCGAGCATTGTCCAAAGAGGTACAGTACCTCTGCGTTTGACTCGGACCAACCGAGTTCCTTGGAGCAGAAGCCCAACTGTTGCACAGCCAAGCGCTAGGTTACCTTGGATGTCAATCCTCGCACATTTACGTCTGTGGGGAAGCTTCGCATCGAGGGCTGTACATGTACAAGCATACCTACCGCATACTAAGTACAGCTCATCCAGGGGCATGAGACGGACTACCTTGTGGATTTATAAAGAAACCACTTCAACTCCCGAAAGGGGTCTGTCTGAGCGCCCTTGGAAAGCAGTACGATGGCATGCATACCAATTAAATTCGGGGTCAGTAGAGAAATGGCCCCAATGTAGACCGATCCCCTTAGCTATGAAACAGGTACTAGGGAGATGAGTACAGTACAGTAGGTCGGCCACAGTTCGCGTGCATGGATTGACTTCAAGGTTGACATTTGACAGTGCAAGATCTGGACCCAAGGAGGGGGCTGAAAAATTGCAACTTTGGTACGGAGTATTAATGATTTGATCGGGTCCCACCCCATGTATTACTAGTATGTATCGTCAGTAAGTTTACACTCAGATATGGTGTCTACTTCCGCAGCACGGTATCTCGCCAGGCCTGTTCCTCATCAGGACGTGTCAGTGATATCTGTTACTCTGGCAAGAATACTAGCTTTGGAATCTTCTAATGAAACCAAACTTCACTTTTGCGGAACAAACGAAGAAGTTTTTCTTTCGCTCTCTGACCTCAATTGCCGTAAGGGACTCTATATATCGAATGGCTACCGAATTCATATAACCCGAACACATGGCTGTTTGTTTCGCTGAACAGAGATTTCGCCGTTCTAATTCAGCTTAAAACCCTGCTCCACGCACAAGATTCTTTGTTGATTCCAGGTATGTTCCAGGTTCAGCAGTCTTGTTTCGCCTGCCGCACTGAGATCTCTCTGGCACTAATGTCAGAAGCAAACACTTATCAAATTCGTCTACGTGCTGTAGTCACAGGCTCGTTAGTTAGCATTTAGTGCTCCAATGTATAGTGATCAGGAGCATCATAGCCTCCTTGCCTTGCAAATGGCTTCCCGCCATGCATGATGCACAAGAGGGATGAGCCCCAAGCCCCAAGCCCAATCGCGACAGGGCCCCGCGTTTTCCAGAACAGGGCGCCAAGTTGGTCACGACCTATTAGGTGCTACAAGGCCCCGGGGGACTTCTCAGCTGCCAGACTCAGGGTTATTACTCCTTCTAGTGACTGCCAGCATAGTGCCTGTCTGTCGAGCGCAGGCCGGAGCCAACTGCAACAGGATATGAACACGAGCCTTGAGTGCACGGCCTTGACTTCGACCACGTTGCACCCCTTGATCTTGGCAGTACACTAAGGATAAAGATCTCACCGGCCCCGAACGCCTGGTCTAGATAAAGAGGCGCGCTGTGTGGAATATGATGCTCCCTTGCTTCCTCCATCAGCTTCATTCGGTCGCGATCATTGACCCTTGAAGAGGGCAGCCAGTCATCCTCGAATGTATGTCAGTTGAGCCATGGGATTTCCCCATTGCAGAATCTCATGGCTGTTGTCTAGGGGCATATCTCAGCGTAAAAGCACAGCCCACTTCGTTTCTAAGTGAGTTTCCCCCTTCCACCCCCTCCCGGGCCTAGTTTGCTGTCTCGCAGCTAGAAACGGCCCCCGTTCTCCTTACCGGATTAGGGCTTTCCATTTCCCATCCTTTGATGTAGGTGTACTGCCATCATCCTATATATGGTACGGTACCACCGCATGCTTTAACACTTGGTTCCAACTTGCCTTTGTACTCTGGCTATAGTAAGCCAAACACTTCAAGGGCCTCTTCAGGGGCGTTTACGTAGCGATTGCGCTCTGTAAAAGCTTGACAGATATGCTTTGAGAGGGAAGTACCTAAGCTAAAGGTCGTTACTTTATTCAATTAGCCTGGCCACAGCAGTACAGGGTCCTGCCCAATGTAGATAGCGCCTACGTTCTTTTTACTGGGCCTCCTACTTGTCATGCCGGGGACGAGGCCCTGGAGGGGGGGGGGAGGGGGCAAGTGAGGGGAAGAACATCCCCTCACGTTCAACGGGACCAATAATCTCGCACCATTGTCTAGAATCATTTTCAGCCCCAAATGGCACTTAGCGAGCCAACAATTCATCATTTACTCTCAGTGGGCGGGCCTCATGGCCCTCAGTTGCTCATACTGATCATGCTATGGTACACTTGCGGCTCAATCACTTGCAGGCTTACACCCAGCTTGAAACGGGATTGCGCGAGCCTTGGGCCAGGTTAATCACAGCCCACCAGATTTCGACAAGTGTGTAGGGCTGAAGAGGCTAAGGATCATCTGCGGAGTGACTGTTCAGTTACAGGATTGCGGGCCTGACTCAAAACCCGTGGCCAATGCTCCGGTGATGTTGCTTGAGTTTCTATGCTGGCCGTAGCCTATACATAGTACACACAGTACAGCACACTGTATAATTGAGCATTGGTAGATCATATGTGAAGAATTCAACTCTTATTTCCCTCCTATAGAAATAAGGTCCCTGTTACACCTCCTCTGCCTTCGGACCATGCAACGCCTTCTCGTATAAGTGTGCCCGTCTTCTTGCTCAGTGTGCACCGTGGGCTTCCTGAAATAGGTTCAGCTGCGCTAGATCCGGCCAAACGCAGCAATCATTGGCTGCAGGCAAAGCTCGTATATTCACACAGTACTGTAGCACTACCAAACCACGAAGATGGGTCGATGCATGGGTAAATAGGACTACTGTAATCTCTGCATGCCATGGCGTGCCTTGCGACTGGACGGATTTCCTTTTCTACTAGAACCTGAAAAAGCAGGAAGGACTTCCACGGACAGCTCTTGGCGGGTGCTACATCGAAGCTTCAGGTATTTCTAGAAGACATCCAGAGTAATGTGAGACTGTGTTGCTCTGCTGCACTGCATCTGACCGCATCGGCTGGTGCGGTAGCCAAGTCGAATTAAATATTTATAGCCGAATCGGACTGACTTAGTGCAGCAGTCTTCAGGCTTTATCCAGTCCTAGGCTCTTCTAATGCATAGGCACACATACACACTATAGCGCCCCATAAAGCCAAACCTCGTCAAACCAGTTTGTACAGTACATACAATACTTTGCAGCCATATAGACAAGCCTGAAACAAGACCGAGGAGCGTTAACACCCGAGTGCAGTTTCTTCCTCATAGACTTTAGTACTGCAATGTACAGGCAAGGTTTGTTAGTTATTGCTCGAAGGGATGAACAAGTCATAATGAGTCATCCGTAGCACTTGACAATATTGTCTGGCTAAAAAGCTAGGAGAAAGACCAAGAGCAAGACCCCCGCAAGACCGGGAAGAAGAATGCAAAGACAAAACACCCCAGTCGAATGATGTACTGTTCGGGAACTCCACGTGCAGTATGGTGCCTAGCCATGAGTCCATGTGATGGCGCCATTCTTATCGGACCTCCACCTACCATGATTTGCGGCGGGTGAAGATTGGCTCTGGGATCTCTATCTCTATCCCATTGAGATAACAGTGCCTGTGGATTTCTATCTAACATCTCGGGTGACCTTCACGGACCCGACGATCGTTTTAGTCATTCCATGCCATGACTTCACTCGGTGTTTTCCAAATTCTAGACCGTGGTAGTCACTAGTTACCTGCGAAGGGATCTCTCAACCAGAGGTCGGCACATATGCCGTGGAGATATTTGGTTTGATCGAGTTGCTTACCAAGGTAGGAAAGTGATGTACGGCCACTAAGTTACTGTTTCCGGCCCCAATATGACAAGTTGGGGTGTTTGTACTGTACCGCTGAACTACAGTTATTGTACGGTGGGAGGAAATTGACTTCCCACCTCATCAGCCTGCCCGGACCTCCGCCCCATTGTCCAAGTTAGTTAACCATTACTAGTTCCAGGTTCAAGCAATAGCAGCAGAAAATGGCCCCCATGATTAGAAATCCCGACCACATTCCAATTGGAACATTCAGTTTACTTGGGTACTGTACATTCTTACGCTCGACCATGTGGCAATGCTTGCGGATCAGTGCCCCCAAACAACTGCTTTTAGTAAATGCCACAACTCATGCGCTAGCGGAATTGATTGGTGCCATGCATTCGCTGAGCCTGCCGACCAGTTCCGTCTAGATTGAATATACGAATCCATCGCCGCGGACTAAAGCAAACGAGCCCCCACAGCAAAGACGGCCACTAGTCCGCACCTGCGTGGTCCTAGAATCCCTGTCTAGGGAAGTGGTGCCTCAATGTTACCACATGTCAATAGGCCCATAGGCCCGAAACGTGCGCAACCAATTTGCGTCGCATGAATTCCGCAGTCGGAATGACTTGACTCGCTGATTGGGCCCATAACCTGCCCCCTAAACCATGCTGCACAAGCCAACGGGCAATCGCCAGTAGACCCGGAATAAAGGTCTCTCTCCTACTCTGACTTATCTTGAAGAAGAATGAGTTAGGATCGACGGCATCTATCAGGGTATGGCATCGATGGGTAAGCACTCTTGTAAATGGGCCACCACAGGAGAGCCCCGGAAAAAGCCACCGGCAGTGGGGAGAAACGTTTAGTTGACAGAAACGAGCTACTATGGGGTTCCGGCGGATCAGTATGGGTATTATGGGATGATAAGTTAGCGCTCGAAAAGGCCCACGACACCCACAGTGATTATCACCAACGCGTCTAGTCACTCGACTCGTGGGCGACTAATGCAGAAGCTAGAGCCTCAACAAAGTGCATTGCCTTGGTGGGTATATTTTTCTTAGAATCATGCCTAACTAGGGTTTCAGGGCAGCTGACTAGCGGGTGACCTGCAATCTTAGCGTGATTGTTGTTGTCGGAGGCCTTCAGACAAGGGCCTAATTGATTGATTAATAATGATCTATGAATCATCACCAATTGTCGGTCTCGGCCTGACCGAGAGACCGATGGTCTAGGTGATACAGGTATCACTTAGTATCGTGTTCCATCTAAGTGTGCTACAATACTCAATCTTCCAAGTCCACTCGGTACCATGGTAGCACAGTTATGACTCAAACAAATGGAAATAGATTTGAACAATAATCACTAAGGCTCAGACTCTTGAACCGCACATGCATCATTAGCTTGTGACTGTGCGGAGTATTACATCGCCTTTGTGAAGGAGATGATGCTAATCAGAAACGGTAGTCTTTGAAGACGTCCACTGATGCTGTTCCGATTTTTGTTGTATAAGATACAGTGTATACTGTACAGTACATTACTAGATTGTTATATGACAGCACGGTACAAGAGGTACAGTAGATCTAAGCTCGAACTCCGATCGTCGTATAGAACAGTCGCAAAGACTGGCAGCAAGTCAGTAATTTGTTGATCAATAGTTACTCCGTACCCTCGAGCAGTACGTAGTCATCTTCCTCCTTCATTCTTCTCCTCATTCCGCCGCTGGCGTAAGGCCACCCGTGGTGGCTTCTTTATAAGAAGCTTCATCTATGATTTCAGTCGTCATCAACCAATAATTCAGCCGGTTGTTTTGGCATGGAGTACGTTCAGAAAGTATGGTTGTATCGCGCGCTTGCCCCTCCCGCACCTTTCCTTTTCATCTGGTTTTTAGTTATTACTTTTCTTTTGTTCAATTTCTCCCCCTTTCTACTCCAAAAGAAATGGTCTCGGCAGGACGGCTGTTCTAAAGGCCGATAGCGTATCTACCCACGGCGGAGTATCTACCGACTCATCCGAACCACTGGGCATGCCCCCAAACGATCCAAGTCAGAACCGAGCTGAAGTTGGAGAAGTGGAGCCATGCCAATGGCAGGACCCGGGGGGGGGCCGGGCAGCGGGCGGTGTCAAGCGGGATGTGAGGTGGACAAAAAGAGTTGCGGCTCCTCGTCCCCTCCATATCCGTACAATCAGAAAACAAGCACCGGGCATGGGTTAGTTTCATCTTCACCCATGACATGGCTCATGCAAGCAGAGGCAGACTGCAACACAGCCTTGCCTAGCTTTCTAGGGTGATTCAGGATCAATTAGTATTGCTGTTGGTTGAATACTAGTTTGTTTACCGTGGATTACAGCATGGCCTACAAGAGCTGAGACACTGGAGGCCAACTAGTGAAATCACTGCCCGCGGAACGGATCCTGCCGGCACGTTGTTACCTGGTAATCCTGTCTAGGTGCTGACTTTTGATGGAGTCAACTGTCTAGTTTATCTAGGCACTAGGCTTCCATATGATATGACGAGTCTAGTCGAGAGCTATAAAGAAACCAGTCCAGAAACAGTGATCTTTCTGAAGCGTAGATGGTATCTTAGAATTGTATTCGATTGTTTATACGGTGCATACCAAGGCACAAGGTACTACGTATACGCATACGTATAGTACAGTACTGTAACTCCTGGCTATACTACTTGCCAGGTGCTGGGAATTAATGGTTGCCTGGTGGGGCTCAAGATTTTAGCGTGCTGATTGGCTTGCTCGCATAAACATGAGCTCCAGGCTCGGAACCTTTGAAAGATGGTTAAGGCGTTGGGTTGGAAGTTGGAACTTAGTTGGGGATGATTATTATTATTATTATAAATCACTTACGAGCCTGACTAGTTACAGTAACTAACTAACAGACTGATTACTAGCCAGATCTGGACAGCGACCTTCCGAGCCTCGAGGTCTGAACTGTGAAAGAAAGGGTTCAAAGTGGATAGCGAGCGGCTCGGTGGGGTTGATTATGAGCTGTGCGTATTACAAATCCTACGGAGTACGTAGTCTGTCAGTCAATGAATGAGTTTACTTACCTAGTTGATGGCACGCTAGCATGGGCTAGATCGATTCATCGGTGATGGATCTTCGGGATCTTCGGTAAAAACAACAAAACTACGTGGTTTGTTTGCTCCAAGAATGCTACAGAAGATTGGAACCTTCGCATATCGCTCTGAATCTCAGTCGGTTGGCGACGAGTCGACAAGCGTACTGTGCAAACAGTTCTCAGCCCGCTCAAGGTAAGTTCGCACTGTGATGTAGAGAGTCTCCATTTATAACTTAGCCTGCAAGTTAGCCGATGGACGGCTTTCGATAAGGTGACATTCCATGCTACTGCCCTCGTTATATGCTGGCCTCGAACATCCAGTGGTGGGTCGATGGAATGACAATGTGGGCCTTATTCAATGTCCTGAGACCTAGCGTCACCGATCGGCTTTCTCTCAATGTCTGTTTGCCTAGACTTGAACATGATAGCTCGGTGGCGATGCTTGCCGTGCATTTGGCCCCGGAACGGTGTCTTGGACGAGTTGGTATACAGTAAAATCTCCGTCTGAACCAGAATCAAAGTCTCAGGAGCACTGAAAAGATGAGTTTAAACTGCTCTAGCCTCAGGTAACGCTCAGAGATCAACCATGAACATATTGTTATTTGTGTTTTCGGTCCATCAAAACCACCATGAGCCATACAACGCCCCTTGATCTTGAATCAAACATTTTGATTCGTCTATGGGAGACGACATAAACCACGCGCGCGCGCACACACGCACCCACACATGCAATGATTGTTTAGAACACATCAATTCCTATCCTTAAATCAGACTCTATAGGACGTAGCTGTGATAATCGTTAGCACTCTTGCAAAAGCCGTGTTCAGGTCGGTAGAAGAATTCTCACCTCCACGGATGCTCCTCGTCACCATACTGAATACCCTCGATCCAGTTCTTCATTTGCAAGGCGATTTCCCCAGCCTCTTCATTTTCCTTCAGACCGCAGTCGACCAGCTGACCCTTGTAGCTAATCTTTCGTACGGGGCTCACAATGGCCGCGGTTCCGGCTCCGAAGACCTCAATTAGTCTTCCCTCCTGAGCTGCTTCAGCAAGCTCAGTCATCCTGACTTTGCGCTCTGCGACAGCCCATCCCTTTGGCACCAGTCTTTCCCTTGCCAGAGCCAACACCGAATCTCTAGTGACACCTTCAAGGATTGTCCCGTCTAATGGTGCAGTCACCAGCTCCTTCTGACCAGTTTCCTTGTTCTTCATTGCGACGAAGAGATTCATCGTGCCAACTTCAGTGATATACTCCTCCTCTCCGAAAAGCCACAGGTTCTGCTGGAAACCCCGGGAGGCAGCTTCGAGTTGAGGCAGAACACAAGGTGCGTAATTCGCACCTAGCTTCTTGTCTCCCACGCCACCGGGCCAAGCGCGGACTGCATAGTCGGTGGCCTCAAGAGAGATAGCCTTGAAGCCAGTGGGGTAGTAAGGGCCAACAGGGCTTGCGATCACGAATAGAAGGGCGGAACCTGGGGGTCCGACACCAAGAGTCTTTTGAGTGCCAATCATCGTGGGACGCAGGTATAACGAGTATCCTCGAGCACTACAAGAGCAGGGGTTAGCCATGACTGAAAGCTGCCGGAAGAAGAATTGCAATTGCACATACTCCGGGATGAATCTGCTGTCCAGCTTCACGAATTCTCCAATCAGTTTGGTCAGAGCCTCGCCGTCGAAGGTGGGCAACGCAATTCTGGAAGACGACTTGTTCAAACGTGCCATATTCTTGTTCGGGCGGAACAGCCGGATTTGGCCTTTGTTGTCCTTGTATGCCTTCATACCTTCGAAGCACTCGAATGCATAGTGAAGCACACAGGCTGAGGGGTCGAGGCTCAGGTTCTGGTACGGAACGATCTGGGGGGTGTGCCAGCCATCAGCCGCTGTCCATTCAATCGAAAGCATATGGTCTAAGGGCGTGAGAGCGTTAGCGAAAATCGAAGACGAACCGTGTCAGGTCATTGCCAATGCCGAATGTCCATACCAGTGAAGGTCTTTCCGAAGACAAGGTCCTTGGCGGCCGTCAACTCTTTGGGCGTGCTCGTCTTGGTAACTGTAAGCTTGGAAGGATCAAGACCAGCTAAGCTGGAAGCAGCAGTTGGTGTTGCGCTGAAGCATCTCTTCCATAATTGACTCAGTGCGGAGTTTTGGGTGGCGCCAGGGGCAACGAAGCTCTGTAGTAACGCCCGACGGCGGGCAACCTGGAAAGATCGCATCGTGACGTGATTCGCAAACAATGTGAAGATAATGAAGTAGAGAGCACTCAGTCAACCCTGTGCTGCACTATCACCAAAGACTGTTGAGGTTAATTTGGGGGTTGGCGGTTGCGGAGCTTTAAAAAGGCGGAGAAAAGCACTTGATGACTCTTTTTCAACGGACCCGGGGCACAACTCCGGAAGATCCACAGATAAAGGACTAATTAGTATCTGAAGATGGCTTATGCCCAGACCACAGATTGGAACGCAAGGCCGCAATTTCTAAGTCGAGTTTGCTCCAATTGTGCTATCACAGATCACAGCTGGGTCTAAAGCTCTGTGACTTGTTCGCCCTTGGATGAATTGACTATCGCGCTGTCATTGGAGGCGATCTTCCGACGTCGGCGTCGAGCGGCACAGATACCCGGCAATAATCGATCTAGGAAGGCGGTCAGCTCGGAGAGCTCCAGTTGTTTTTGCCTGGGCCCCGGGCCCAGTCCAACCACTAAACTTAGGCCTCTGGTGCGTGCACGTGACAGAGCCTCGGGCGGCCAGCTGCCCGCCCGAACACTGAATGATAACTAACTTATCCATGTGGAATACCATTCATGACATGAATAGAGAAAGGTGAAGCGGAGAAAGAGATTGGAAAATTTGGAAGCAACAATACGGCGACCTGGACTCTACCCTTGAACTGAGGAGACCTCTTCAACCTCAGTTCACGAATATTCTGTTCCTGTCCATATACTTCCCCCCTTTCCCGATTCATTGCTGCGTCATCACTTTATTCCTCTTCCAGACTTGTGATATCTCAATTCCCCCGAATATACGCCCTCCCGCATAAGTTTCGCATTGGATGCAGTGGAACTAGTCAATAGTGTTTTGGCCTCTCGCAAACGGTCATATATCTGGGTTGATATAGGCGAAAATGTTCTCATCGGCGCTCAAATCTCTGAGCTCTAACATAACATCAAACTATCAGGTCTCTCCCCACCCAACCGTGGTGTCAGGACCCTGGAAGATCTATGACGGCAAGAAGAAGTCCACAGGCACAGCAGCTTCGATCTTTATCTTCGATAAGAAGGTTCTCGAGACCCGTTCAAGCGGGCTGGGCAATCGCTCCAGTGGTTCCACTAAGAAGTTGCAGGAAGATGTTGTTGACCGACTGAAGCGAGAAGCCGGCACTCTTGCACGGCTTCGACATCCCTCTGTTCTTCAGGTTCTAGAACCTCTTGAAGAAACGCGTGGCGGTGGACTTATGTTTGCCACTGAACAGGTTACTGCCTCTCTTGCTGGACTTCTGCAGGCCAAAGATGCTCAAGAGAGCTCTGCTAGGGCCGCATCTGATGCCCGTCGCGGAGGGTCTAGCCGTTACATGGTGGAGGATCCTGACGGAACGCGGAGGCGACGAGATCTTGATCTTGATGAGTTAGAAATCCAGAAAGGTCTGTTGCAAGTGGCAAAGGGCCTCGAGTTTCTGCACGAATCGGCAGGGCTTGTTCATGGAAATCTTAATCCTGAAGCTGTCTTCATCAATGCTAAATCAGACTGGAAAATTTCTGGGCTGGGGTTTGCTGGCCCTCCAACTGCATCGGACTCACGATCGACGCTTCCACCGCTTGCCTTGTCAGAAGTACTCTATCAAGATCCCCGCTTACCGGCGTCAGTCCAGTTGAACATGGACTATACCTCTCCGGACTTTGTGTTGGACTCAAATGTTACCCCCGCCGCCGACCTTTTCTCACTTGGTCTAGTGATTGTGGCGCTCTATAACTCACCCCATGTATCTCCATTGCAGACACACTCAAATGTGAACACATACAAGAAGCTTCTTAGCTCTTCATCCACCACCCCTTCCCAAGGCAACAACTTCTTGTCTTCGGGCACAATCCCAAGAGACATCCTCGCTCATGTATTACCCAGATTGATAACTCGAAGGCCAGCCCAGCGACTAAATGCTCGGGAATTCCAGCAATCCCCCTATTTCGACAATATTCTGGTTTCAACAATTCGTTTCCTGGAGTCTCTACCAGCAAAGAACCCGAATGAGAAGTCGCAATTCATGCGCGGCTTGCAACGAGTATTACCCGAGTTCCCGGTCTCTGTATTGGAAAGAAAAGTTCTGGGAGCTTTGCTAGATGAGATGAAGGATCGTGAGCTTCTTCCTCTTGTCTTAGGTAATGTTTTTGCCATCCTTCAACGCATCCCCAGTGCGCGGCGCATATTCCCCGACAGGGTAATACCTCAGTTGAAAGAGACGTTTCCGGCTGGTAAGGGGGCTCACCAGGATCGTGACTCCAAGAAGGATGCTGGGTTAATGGTGGTTCTGGAAAATATGAATATTGTTGCTAAGAACTGCTCCGGGAAGGAGTTTAAGGAAGGTCAGTTATCCGTCAATGTTTTCAATGACTATGTGACAAGACCGGATTCTAATTTGAGCAGATATCCTGCCCTTGATCCGCCTGGGACTTGATTCACCGACACACTCGTTGGTAGATGGTGCAATCAAATGTCTCCCAGTCATTCTACCCGTTCTCGACTTTAGCACTGTCAAGAATGAGGTCTTTCCGCCGATCGCTGCAACCTTCAGTCGCACAAATAGCCTTGCCATAAAAGTGCGCTGCTTGGAGGCGTTCGCTGTTCTCTGTGGCGGCACTGTGAACTCTGAAGAAGCTCTAGGAGATGACTTCACAGGTGTTGGCCCAGAGAGCGTACCGCAGTCGAATAAGTCATCGATTCTGGACAAGTACACAATACAAGAGAAACTTGTCCCATCACTGAAGGCCATCAAAACAAAAGAGCCAGCTGTCATGATGGCGGCACTGAATGTGTTCCGACAAGTCGGAACAGTGGCAGATACTGAGTTCCTTGCCTTGGAACTTCTCCCAGTCTTATGGAGCTTCAGCCTCGGACCTCTCCTCGATCTTCGCCAATTCGGCAGTTTCATGCGCTTGATCAAGGATCTTTCCTCTAAAATCGAACGTGAACAGACAAAGAAGCTGCAGGAACTTTCATCGGCAGGCGATAGCACCAAGTTTCAGAATAGTGCCGTGGGATATCCCAAATCCGCAGGTGACTTGAATCAAACTGGCGCGGATGCACGAGACACCTTTGAGCGTCTGGTCCTAGGACGAAACCCTGACAGCCTTGATAGCCAAGATACCGATCTATGGAGCACCGCCTCTGCAGAGCCCTCAACGAGACGACCTCCCATTCCAAGCACTTCATCCACCGGGACATCTTGGTCGCCAAACGTTGCTAGCCCTGTTTCCAAAGGAGGCATGCTACCAACGCTGTCGAATCTCAGCATGCGGTCGGTCACACCTGATTACAACTTAAGCTCCTTTCCCTCCTTGCAACCTGCTGCTAGAACCAGCTCGCCCTCGACTCCAGCAGTTCCTACGCTGCCCACTTCTCCTCCCGCCCTTCAATCGTGGTCCTCACCGATTTCCTCAAACCCCCAACAGCCTCTTCCGGGGTCGAGGGCTTCGAGCAATGGCTTAGGATCGTTGTCCGGTCTCAGAGTCAATAATGGCATATCTGGACAAGGGTCGCAATCTGCTCCCAACTATGCTGCGTTCTCAATTCCTCCCCCGCCAGCCGGCCTGGGCCAAGTCGGCTCCCTGACGAACCCCACTGGCGCGTCGAATCCCGTGCGATCCCCTTTCGGTGGCAATATCACGCCTACTGCTTTCCCCAGCAATGCTTCAGTTCCACCGCATGGAATGCAAAAACAAGGCCTTGACAAGTATGAGAGTTTGCTATGAGGTGTATGGCCTGTGCTGTTGCGTGAATGCCGTTTGTCTTCTTCCAACCTTTATTGTTCGATATTTTACCGAGTCTACTCAATGTGTGTTTGCAAGCACCGCAAATGCATGCAGGTTGCCCACATACCACTGCCCGATTATAACTGTAACGTACGACTTTGACTGGCAGCGAAGAAAAAGAATGTGGCCTCTGGTTGTTCTGTATATGACTTACGAGGTATGGGAATGGCTGATCCAAAAGATTGCTGTCCAGTACATATCACATTTTTCTCGGATGATTTGCACTCATAGAATTGGCTGGCCCAGGTTTAGTGAGGTATCTCACGATTATGTATGAGTATATTCAATAGAGATATATCTAAGCAGTACCTAGTACTTTACGTAGTTACGTAGTCTAGTACGCTTACCGAACAGAGTGGACCTTTCAAAGAGATTAGCCCAAAGCTCCACTTCTGCCAAGCACCCTCAAATCGTAGAAAGCTTAGACTTGCAAGCTGAGGTGACTGGATTTCTCCATACTCGGTAAGTTACTCAGTACTATAGCAGCTGCGACTGGGCAGGAAGAAAGCTCAGACACCCTAGGTAACGTAAGTCTTCGAATGCACTCTCTTCGAGGCGCCTGGAGGCGCTTTCCGTCGGCCCACCGCCACCCCTCCTGCTTCCGATTACCGCACTTACCCCTCAATCCTTACCACCCCATCCGGTGGTCCTCTTCGTCCCGGCCCAGCAATCTGTCCTCTACAATTCCCCTTGATACTGCAGAAACCTCAGTAACAACAACGGCGACAACAACAACAACAACAACACCGCCCATCGACATGGATGACAAAGTGAAGCAACATTATCTAGCTGACTCGCCTCCCTCGGTAGTCCGCTTAGAAATAAAGACGCATTTCGATAATCTAAAGGATGCAAAGCTGCGTAAATATGCGCATTATATGAGCCGGTTCGGTGTCAACTCTCTAACTGAGCGGTCACGTCTCGGGGAAGCTAACATGAGCAACTTCTCTCTAGCGCCGCTTTTGCAGGAACTCGAATCACACTTCGGCAGGTTTCTCCAGAGTCAGAACCCATCTATGACCTCATCGTTGAACTCCATCGGACCTGCAATGGAGACTGGAATGATCTTGCTCGGAGAACCAATGTCAGCGATGAGCATCTTCGCTACTTCCTGGAATATGCCGCGCAGTTTCTCGGCAACTGTGGCAACTATAAGGGCTTTGGCGACTCTAAGTTTATCCCCCGTTTGCCCGTTGAGGCCTTTCAAGCTTTAGCTTCTGCCTCCCCCAAGACAAAAGAGGCCTTCAGTTGGGCCAACAGCACAGGAGGTGGCATCTATGAGACAGATGTACAATCGCGTATGCACTTGGGTTACGTAGAGGGAAATCATATGACTACGTATTATCCTGATTCGCCGTCAATCACCAAAGAAGAAATCACAGCCGTCGGTGACTTTTTGGAGCAGAAAGGGTTGCCGTTGGAGAATACGCGACTGAAGAAAACAGAGACTGGGGACTTCGAACTTCTAATCGCTTCCGGTGTTTCCTCACCCCCGGCACGGGACCGAGATTTGGGCGATGTCGATAGCTTCGATCTCGATGGCAAGTTGAATGGCCACAAGCTTCGCCTCGTCTTTGGCGATCATCGAGAGGAGATGGCCAAGGTCGCGCACAGTACCAAGCAGGCTTCTCTGCATGCTGCCAACGACAATCAGAAGCGGATGCTGGATGCCTACGCTCTCTCATTTGGTTCTGGCTCCATCGAGGCATTCAAGGAAAGCCAGCGGATCTGGGTAAAGGACCAGAAGCCAGTATTGGAGACCAATCTGGGTTTCGTCGAAACCTACAGGGACCCTCATGGGGTGAGAGGAGAATGGGAAGGATTCGTTGCTCTGGTAGGAGTTTCTGTTCAACACGTTCTTCATGTATGGCAGGGCGGTTCACTGGCTAACTCGAACAGGTCAATTTGGAGAGAACCCGCGCTTTCGGTAAGCTGGTTGACAGTGCTGAGACCATGATTCCTAAATTACCGTGGAGTAAAGAGTTTGAGAAGGATAAATTTCTCAGCCCCGACTTCACGTCTCTTGAGGTGTTGAGCTTCCAATGCTCTGGCCTCCCCGCTGGAATCAATCTTCCCAATTATGATGACATTCGGCAAACCCTTGGATTCAAGAACGTTTCCCTTGGAAATGTTCTCAGTGCTAAAGCACCCAACGAGCCCATCCCATTCATACCCGATAGATACCTCAAAGTGTACAGTGAAAACCGTGATGCTGCGTTTGAGGTTCAGGTTGGCATTCATGAGCTGCTTGGTCATGGGACTGGAAAGCTACTGCAAGAGACGTCTCCTGGAGAATATAATTTCGACATTTCCAACCCTCCTGTAAGTCCCGTGACTAACAAGCCTGTCACAACGTGGTACAAACCTGGCCAAACCTGGGGCTCCGTGTTCGGGGCTGTCTCTTCGTCTTATGAGGAGTGTCGTGCAGAATGCGTTGCAATGGTGCTTAGTTGCGACTTTGAGATTCTCAAGCTCTTTGGGTTTGGCGACGGCCAGGTGGACCTTACGAACGATGCTGGTGATGTTCTCTTCGCGGGTTACTTGTCGATGGCTCGCGCCGGTTTGGTTGCGCTCGAATTTTGGGATCCCAAGACCCAGAAGTGGGGACAGGCTCACATGCAGGCCCGCTACAGTATCTTACGAACCTTCCTCGACGCTGGTGACGATTTCGTCAAGCTTTCCTACAGCAAACCGGATCTTTCAGATCTAGAGATTCACCTGGATCGGTCGAAGATTCTGTCACATGGCCGGCCGGCTGTGGAGAAATACCTGCAGAAGTTGCATGTGTATAAGAGCACTGCGGACTTCGACTCAGGCAAGAAGCTTTATGATGAGATCACCTCCGTCGATGCGTGGTGGGGTAAGGAAGTCCGCGAGGTGGTGCTGAAGAATAAGGTTCCTCGCAAGATCTTCGTCCAGGCGAACACCATCCTCAACGGAGACGAGGTGACGCTCAAAGAGTACGAACCTACCCTCGAGGGTATTATCCAGAGTTACGTCGAGCGCGACGTTTAGCCATTTCGTCTGCAGACAGCCTCGGCAGCATGTTTGTTCTTTACACTAGATCCCGGCCATCGGATGATCTATAATTAACCTGTGTCCAGGGCATGCAGAGCATGTGCGGGTGCAAAATTTGCCAAATCAACTAAATCAAGCGATAAAGATGACTCACGCTGTTTGTATTCAAGGCAAGCCGTCGAGGCAAGCAGCCCTTGCGGTTGAGCAATTTGAAGTAGCGCTTGCGGTACGAGCGAGGTGACCATGCGAGTAAGAAGAGTACGTGCGGGCAAGGTTTCATACTATGTATATCAAACCAAGCGGTTAAGGGGAAGTTAACTTAACTTTAATCTGGTATTAGTCAGAAGTAAGCTCTTATCCAGAGTAAGCAGCCCTGCAAAGCAGCCCTGAAGATGAGTAGGAGAAGGAACTGAAGATAAAGAATGTTGTGAGGTGGTGGGTATTGCAGTGGACGGTCATGTGACAAGGGACTGAACAAAGCCATTTGGCTTCTCAAACGTGCATGTTCTAGGTAGAGTTACGTTCGCGCGAAGGCAGAGTATAGTCACAGGCACTGTACAGTACTACACACATTTCGTATGGTCAGTCACTAATTGCAATGGGAATGGAGCTGGGGCGAGAGGACGGATGGGCAAGGGACGGACTAGCGACCGACCACTTTTATCACCTTGAGTAGCTACTCTGGCTTACTAGTACCGCCTGAGTTAGTAGAGTACTTACTTGGTGGTCACTCAGTAGTTACCCGCGCGCTCAGGTCCGTTATCATTATTACTATTGCTGCTTTGCTGCTTTGCTGCTTTGCTGCTGTCCCTCCCTCCCTAAACGCTCCCTGCCGCCTTTCCTCTCCTCTCCTCTCCTCTCCTTCTCCCTCTTCCACTCCCTCTCTTCACATTCCTCAGCGTCACCTCCGCCCAAACTAGTAATCCGTCTACAGATACCCCCTCCGTCTAATTTTGCTTTCTCGCTATTTTTGATTCTGCTAGCATCCTTTTCTGATAGAACCATAAAGGTCGAATCCAACTACCAGCCTCAACTGTTATGTGTCAATACCCTGAATAATACAGATCGAGGCACCCACCCCAAAAGACTCCTCCTGATCGTCACTGCACATACCTAAAGCTCCTACGACCGACGACCGACCAGTAGACGACTGGCAAGACCTTCACAACGACAGACGCCGAGCGCTCACCTCCTGATTCTGCCACAAACCTCGTCACCTTGTCGTGGTTACCGAATTCCTCTGGCTCGCCTCCCACGGCGCGGCCGCATCATCGAACGACGGACTCCGTAACGGAAGACCAGGACGAGGACGACTTCGACTTCTATACTGCACCACCACCCCACTCTCCTTGCTCGGAGGCTTCCACTTCCAGCTTTTTTTCATCCAATCCTCCTCCTTTCTCGTCTCTTGTTTTCGTCGCGGCGTCGGATTCCAATCGCGCAAAGGATACTGTCACACCGTCCGGCTCCACCCTCACCCCAGCTCTCGTTAATTCCCTACCCAACGAGGGTCTCAGACCGGAATCATCAACATCGTTAGTTGCCGAAGTTAAAGCCTCACTCTCTCGAGACATCAAACCAGATTCCTCAGCGAAGGCAGCGGAAGAAGGCGAGCCTCCTCCACCATATACCGAAGGATCAAGTCCACTCGAGTCTTTCACGTACGTCATGGCTGCAGCAGGAGGCGCGTCGAGTATCATCACCCAGGTACAACAGGCTGGAGGGCCGCCGATCAATACATTAGGAGGTATGCAAATTCATCAGTTCTCTGCACCCGGTCAAACAGTTCATGGCTGATTCGTGCTATCTACAGACATTGGTGGCGATGAGCACATTACTCTAGACCTTAGGTATGCGCGTGGATTCTTTTCTTCGCAAGCAGGTAGCATCTTGATCCTTGGCACTGACATGTCCGAAGAGGTACTCGATTTACACTTTCCCGCGATGAGTTGTTGACTTTGCCGGAATTTGTTCTTCTGTCATTGTTTCCGAACGGCCTCCTCCCTGATGGACATATGGGCACTTTCCATGAAGGTGACATTTACCCTGTTGACGTAAGTGACTCCCTGCCAGCGTATGTGTGGCCATGACTCTGGCTCTGCAGTCTCTCGGACCCTATATCTCATACTGTCATCTCCAGTACGATCCGGCTTCTTTACAGTATATGCTGGATTTCTTCCGCTCGGTTGCCCAGTCAATTCCGTCTTCTTCGCCTTCCCCTTCGACCTCCCAAGATGTGGACGTGCCCCCCGATTCCATGCAGGCATCTGCCAGGGACATGCTTCAAGATCGGGCTGGCATCATTGTCTTGCGCGAAGATTTGGACTTTTACGCGATACCTCCTCGCCCTGACATAGATCATGCACAGATGATGGAAGTCAAGCGCGCGGCCGCGAAAGCTTTGCTGAAGCAGGATGGAATATTCTCTGGTTTGAGGAAAAGCGACGAAGCAGGTTCGACGGAACAGCATCTGATTGAGATGCTTACTGCAGGGTAAGCTCTCCACATGTTCTATGCCCAAGGAAATCAGTGTATGCTAATGATGTCTAGCGGGTTCAATCGTGATGATCGATGGGGTCACCGTGCCCCGGAGCCTAATAAAGCAGTCATTTGTAGCTTGGCATTAGCCAAGCTTCGAACTGACATTCGAAGTGATCTGGAGAATAACAATGCGGTGGGGATGGCTCAAAAGCTCCTTCTCTTTTGGCGGAAACCAGCAAGGAGATGTTGGTGGGAAGGCGTTGAGCTACATGATGTCGAAGGGGTAGACGGCAAGGTTAAAATCTGGATTCGGCGAGTATGGACACTGGAAATGGTAAGACTTTCCCGCAAAATCCCGGATCTACAAGAGCTTCGCTTACGATGATGCAGAGCGTAATTGGGCTCCGGTAGCCAGAGACAGTAATTTTTCTCCTTGTTTATTATACTTCCCCGAAAATCTATATTTATTGTCCTTAGCCGTACATCGCATCTGTCTCCCCATATTGTTGGTGCATGTTAGATCTTTCACGCGTGAAGTTGGCGACTTCCGGCGAAATCTCGAGTCTTCTCAACTACCGCATGGTACGCAAGGGAAATGGGCCGTCGCTTCTTATGTAGGATTTTAGTAAGACCCCTGGAATGATTCTCAACAAGGTAGCCTGAAAATGTCGGCTTTTACAACTTCGGGGCCATTATGGATTACACCCTCAAAATCATATCATACTTTGAACCTGATAACATAGAATTCTTCATTCTATTTTATGTATTGTTAGCGCAAGAACTACAGTATCCTATCATTGCTGGGTATCCCCACGTACCATCACGTATCATCACGTGCATGTTGTGGACTAGAAAAGGACTAGCGCCGGTCTGGAATCTCTGCCGGCAAAGCGCGACGACCAGAAATGGCGGAGGTCGACCGCGATGACCGTCTAGAGGCCCTTTAGCATCATTCCAATTCTAACGATTTCAATCTGCTCACTTTGTCGCGCAAACCAATTTGCTGGTGCGCATTCCTCTCTACTTGCGATCCTTGGTCTCCTTTCCATATCCACGATTTCCTACTGTTGTCAGTAGCAGTTGCTTCTTCCCTTCATCGCGTTCAAACATTGGTGAATCTGTTCGCCCAGTCGACTTCTGCAGTGTCTGAAAGGGACATGTCTTTGACCAGCTCCATGGCCAACATGTCCCCTCTCAGAGGCTATATCACATCTTATCCTCCGCGTCTACGCCAATATGGAAACGCCTTACTTACTCCCGTAATCGCTCCGAGCCAGGCCGGTCCGGCGCCGCGAACCAAGCGAGGAACTGCGGCCATCAATTATGCAGAAGACGGCTTTGATGATGATGACTTTGAAGACAGTGAAGGTCCTCGGCGTCCCACGGGGCTACGGAGTCTCCGACGAGAGGATTCAACTTTCGACAAGGTCCCCTTGGCCGAAAAACTGGGGAAAGAGGTACATGCTCCTGTGGAGGTTCAAGGGGTATTCCGTGACTGGATGATCAAGCGAATGTTGCGACCAGCGTATGTCCAAACCTCACACCTTTCCGTTACCCAGCTGGCCCTGTTATTTGATTTGTGAAGATGTGTTTCTTTGCGAGCGCTAACTCTACGCTTCCCTTTGCGCCTCGTCCAGCTGTGCCGATCAATTACAGATCCAGGCGCAACTACCTCTCACCCTTATACCCATTCGAATTGACTTGGAGGTCCCAGCGCATCAACCTCTCGAAGCGTTTCCCCAGCCGCGAACCATGCTCGATCCTGGAATCACAACCACACTGCCTGCATACAGAAAGCAGGACCCATTACCAGCCTACCGAATCAAGGATACTTTTCTTTGGAACCTCCATGAAGCTCTCGCCACCCCCGAAGAATTCGCAATCGGATTTGTTCGCGACATGGACTTACCCAACCCACAGGCGATGACGATGGCCATCAGCAACCAAATACGCCAACAATTGGAAGAATACGCCGGCGTTGCCCTACATCCCTTGTTTCAAAGCGTACCAAGCAAACCAGCCGCTTTGCCGTCGGCCATGTCAAGGGACGTGTCTGCTACACCCACTCTAACCTACGCCGCTACCCCCGACAGCAGAGCCAACCAGGTGACGGTGACGAAGGAACCGTTGATCAATGACAGTTTATTGAATCCCGACGACGCATACAGATGCATGATCAATCTGAACATCAACTTGCAGAACAAACTGTACACCGACAAATTCGAATGGTCACTCCTGCATCCTCCCGGCATGGCGGAGGAATTCGCTCGGATCACCTGCGCGGATCTAGGCCTCGGTGGAGAATGGGTCGGAACCATTGCCCATGGCATTTACGAGGCAGTACTCAAGCTGAAGAAAGAAGTGTGTGAAAGTGGCGGGCTGATCAGTAGCATGGGTGGCTACGGAAACGAGATTGACAACCAAGCGGCTAATGGGGCCGAGGCGGGCTGGCGATATGACCCTGAAGGACTGGGTGATGATTGGGAACCTAAGGTGGAAACACTGTCCAAGGAGGAAATTGAGAAGCGCGAGGGCGACCGTGAGCGGCAAATCAGACGTCTTCGGCGAGAGACTGCCAGATTCTCTTCAACGGCAGGCATCACCCCAGAGGCTTCTCGACAAGGAAGTGGCTATTTCGATGTCGACAGTGAAACTCCCTTGGGCAGAGGCGAGAGGAGCAAGCGCAAGAGGCGGTTCCGGAGTCTGAGCCCGGCTGGTAGGGGCGGAACGCCCGGAGGTCGAGGCACACCCGATACCGGGTCTGGTGCAGGTTACGGTGGAGGTGGTGGAACACTTTCGGAATGGTCTGTCGTCTCCCTCATCCTCATCATCTGCGATACCATTGTGGTTGTCATATCACTAACACCCAATCGGCAGGGAGCGACAAAATTGGCGGTGCACGAATTGCTTGGTATGGGGTACGGCAGTCTGGGCTGTACGAGACGGACCGACGGGCCCAAGGGTAAGTCAGATGCATCTACTCTATTGACTCTGATTGCGCACCCCAGCTGACCTGCATTGATTGCTAGACGCTCTGTCACAATTGTGGGTTGCTGTACGAACGGGATAAGATTGCGCCGGAGTGGTCAAGGGATCTGCATCGTCATGATATGCCAATTGGACGGTAGTATCTGGGGGGGGGGTTTAGCATGAGGTGAATATGACAGAATCAGTCCAGAGAGATGAATCACCTGACGGGGGATGAATTCATGATGAGGAACCGATTAATATATCTAATATAACAAAGAGCATAAAAAACTCTGGCGAATCAAGTTGTCCATATTTGACCACGCACAAGAATTCCCATCAAGGCAACCCAGTCCCCCTCTACTGACCCGCACCATCCAGCCCCTTAGTGATGGTATTTACATACTCTGCAGCGTCCATCCCCAACTTGGCCAGGTCCACCCCGCCCTGCCCAGCCATGGCGCGCGACATGGCACGGACCACTTCCTCTTCCTCCCAGATCGAGGCTGGTGCCGCCGACGAGGCAGCCGGCGGCGCGCCCGGCCCATCTTCCCTTACCACCTGCCGCGCCCCCTCCCGGAGCGCCGCCGGGTTGTCCACATCCAGCGCGACCACCGTCCGCCAGTAGGCATCATCGCGATCCTTGAGCACCCTGTCGCGCACCACCGTGTTGCGGGTGACGCTTAGGGCGTGCAGTTTGGACGTGGCACCGCTGAGCGCGGACAGCGCGGCCGACACGAGCTGGCCGACCTGCTCGGCCTGGGACGGCGGCGCGTAGAAGAACCGGCGGGTGGCGGAGAGGTAGATCAGCAGGGCGGCGATGCCATCCACGACGGCGAGGGCCAGGGGCCGCAGCAGACCCAGCTGGTAGTACGCGGCGGGGGGCACGGTGACGGACCCGGCGCGCACGGCGGCGGGCCCCGTCTGCACGGGGTCGTAGCCGAAGGCCAGGTACAGGTCCAGCAGGGCCAGGGCGCCGCCGGCGAGCGTGAACGTGTTGCGCCATCGGCTGGCGTCCGGGCCCGTGAGGGGCCGGGCGGTGACGGCACCCAGGAGGGCCATGTGGCCCAGATGCGGGAGCAGCACGTGCCACGGCAGGTAGTAGAGGATGTAGGTGGTCGGGTGGTCGAGCGAGCAGAACTGGCAGCGGGCCAGGGCGTCCGGGCCGAAGCGGAGGTAGAGCTTGCGCGCCGGCAGCGAGGTGAGCCGGGCTTTGAGGAGGAGGTCGGTCGCGGTCAGGGTGTTGGCGGGCCGCAGGCGGGCCAGCCGCGCGAACAGCACGTCGCTGGCGGTGTTGATGCGCGAGTGCGTGAGCGTGAAGATGCTCGGCGGCGGGGCCCGCGGGCTGAAGGGGAGGCTGAGCAGGAGGAAGAAGGTGATGGCGAAGAAGAGGAGGTTCAGGGCGCGCGCGGCATCGTGCGGCACGGGGCGAGGAGGGGGCCTGGTCGCTATCGACACGCGCAGGCTGCGGTACAGGTTGATGGCTCGCGGGATTATGATGGGCGCAAAGAAGATGAGGAATGACTTGATGCTGTTGGAGCCGGAATTCGGGTTACTGGATTGTTTGACAATATGAAAGGGGGAGGAAGTGATACATACGTTGCAAACGAGATCCCGAGTTCAACCATCTTGTCAATGTCTTGTGTGGTCAGGGGGGAGTTGTTGTCGCATCACTTGCTCTCTTTCTTTTAAAGCAGATGCGATGCACAGTGCAGTAGTGTTCCAGGTGGCCTTAAAGTGCCTGGCTGGAGGCGATCAGATCGCCCGCCGGCGCCAAGCGGTAGTGCCTGCGATCCGCCAATCAAGAGGGACCGCTAACTATAGAGTGAAAATGATAAACACAGGTGGCAGGGCTGCGAAGTTTACTTGCTATCATGGATCGGTACGGTGGATATTTGATTGTTATACTTACAGCGATCAATGATGGCTTCCTACTTCGATATTGCATACATAAATCTTTAAGGTTCTGATAAGACAAAAAAAAAGAAGTGGAATTGGATATCTCTTAGCCGATACATGTACCAACGCCATTGTGTATGCTCCGCTCAACCAGAAAGCACCGGTCTCCTACTGCCAACAAGTTATCCTACCTAGTGGCTGATGCAGTGTCCTATATGCGCCCCCCTTGCATTGCTGGATGATGCGAAAGATCTGGAATTGTGACTCCAGCCGAGTCTCGCGAATATTTGGACGATGCCGCGTCGCTGATATTCATCGGATTAAGTGGCGAGGAAATCTTGAGTGGAAAGCGAGTGCTGTTCCGCTGAGACATGTGTCTCCGCACCGAGCTCTGCGGGCTGTATGTTGGCAGAGATTCCTCCCGCTTCATGCTCAGCTGGAATGACCGTTGGCTTCCAGCTCGCGATACCACTTTCTGGGGCGCCACTGCTCCATAGAGGCGGACATGTCGTGCACTGACTCCGATGTCACGGTCAGAGAACACGAAGCTCTATTGGAGATGGAATTGTTAGCAGCTATGTCAGACTCAGGGTTGTAGGAGCCGGCTTACCGCAGCCACGTTGACCACGCTCATGATCATGGATAATATACCAGCGGAGAGGACGAGGCGCCAAAACGGCATGCCCAGTGACTCCTGGCTTGTCGCCTTCGTGTTGAGGTCGCCCAACACACCCACTCCCAGTACCAGCATTGCGATTGCCAAGGTAATGAAGCCCGACTCCTGCCCTAGTAAAGGCCAATTGCGGTCAAAGTAGGCGCGCAAGATGGGGAGCTCGGAAATGATGAGGAAGACTGGTCACCGTGCAAATCAGCAACTTTGCGCTCGGAAACAAGGCAATAACGGAAATAGAATCGAGACCAAGTACTTACTGCTGACTCCGGCCGTAGCCACACGAGAGACTGCCTCGAAGAAGAAAAAGCTGGTCAACAGCGAGATCTTCACCAGCATCACTGCACTAGCAGCGATGATGTCAAGAAAGACGATTATATTGATGACGCGAATGGCATTGAGAATCACATATCCTGGGCCCGCCAAGGATTCTTGCAGTGAGGCCATCATGGTCTGGTCAAAGGTTAAGAAAAGAAGATAAATCTCAGGCTCTAGCCGAGAAGCTTGATCAAGTCTGTGCCAGCCAAGTGTGCATGAATTATGTATGGGTGTTATAGTCTTCTCCAAAAGCGAAACTGGAACCACTGAGAAGAAAAGATACTTGAACGAGAAAGCCAAGTCAAGGGAAGAAAGGAAATAAAGACTGGGCCCGCAGCCGGAGATTATCTGGTGGGAGTCAGTTGGAAGAAAGAGAGGAGGACCACGAGGTCGACGAGGGTGTTAAAGAGAGCCAGGAGTCTCTGGCTGGAGACCTGACGGTGTCGGTAGTGACTGCTTGGTGTTGTTATGGGTAGCTCAGCCCTGAGACAGGCAGGTATAGGGCAACCATTGAATGAGGCTTCCATACCGAGGGCAACAAAAACAATAATAGACACAATGGGTGAAGGACGGGGAACCCTGAAACACTCTCACAAAGCCTTTGGAAAGATCAGAGCCACTCATCTCAATCAGTTGTATTTCTTCTTGCTTGTTTGGGTGGCAATTGGCGCCTAATTGAATGAATTGGAGCTGTTCACGCTCTTCGTGGAGGAGGGGCCTTCCTTGTGCGGCTTTGGGCGTCCAAAGGAGTCCGACCCCAGCGCTTATGGTGCTGATATGGAATGATATGGAACGAGAAGAAAGCTTTCATGTTGTTATGTGCGGCTGTAGACAGCCCCTTGGGTGAGGATGGCGCTTCTAATCGGTGGAGGATTGGATGGTCAGTCAGATAGGATGGGCGCTCCCGAGGTGAGGTCTTGAAACGAGCTATGTATAAGCCAATGAATGGGTTGATGAATTAAGCGCCCACCCTGCAGAAATTTGTCAAATTGTTAATAAGACCCTCCGGAGGGTTGACTGGTTCCCTTCTGTTATAGAATTGAGCACTACTATGCACGTGTGATGAATGATCCAAGTGGGTTGATGTATTAATGGGTAGTTGCAGCTTTCATGCTTCTTCGAGTGCCCAAGCCATCTGTCATATTTATGTACAGATACACACCAGAAGAAAGTGATGATATGATCAGGTGGAAGTAATCCGAGGTACTCCGTACCCACCAAGTCCTTCCCAGAAGACTGGGGCGGAGGCTCGGCCGGCAGGCCGCAGCAACCCCGTAAAACGAGGGGCGTGGAGAGGCAGAGGCAGAGAGAAAGAGAGAGAGAGAGAGAGAGAGAGAAAGAGAAAGAGAACCTTCCATACAACTTAAAAAAAAGGAAAACTTTTCCTTCCACAAGGCAAAGCCACCCTCCTGTTTCTTCGACACCCCAACCAACAGAACCGTACTGTTGGCAGCCCGCTGCACTTTTCTTTCTTTTCTTCTGTCTTTCTTTTGAAGTGATACACGGTTTGAATTCATCCGATCGATATCATCACCATGACTCGTGGCAACCAGAGAGATCGCGATCGCGCGAAGAACAACAAGGAGCAGTCCAAGAAGGTGAGCGTCTTTCAACTGCATGAGTGTATCGTCTCTGAAAACTAACAATATTTCTTTCTAGAAATCCAAGAACGAGCTTACTGGTACGGAGTTCCAGCGGAAGAAGGAGAGCGATGCTGCCAAAATGCAGGCCAAGCAGAAAGCAGGTAAGATAATTTCAACCGACCCCTGACAGAGAATGTCGGCCTCCAGATCCTTTGCACTCGATTCCACTGACGCATTCTACTTCGTTTTACAGCCGATGAGCGCCGAGCAGCCGAAGCACTTGCAGCGGCGAAGAAAAAATAACACTTCCCCCATTCTCCTCGATAGAACTCTCCCGGTTTTGTCCTCCCAGCCTGTCCGCCACTTCGTCGCCTCGCAGTCCGGGCACCGAGTACCTCGCCTATATATCCTTCCCAGATCATGCTTTTTGACACCCCTGTTTTGGCTATAAATCTTTGGGTCCGTGCACAATTCATGAGTTGGTCTGCCTGTGAGGCGCACGGCTATGATAGATCGCTTGCGACTATTTCGCACGGCCTCGGGTCTTTTCAACGTGATATGGAGACAACAGTATTCGTTTGGAAGCATGTTATGAGGACATGATAGCTAGCGAGGATTTCATTTAAGTTGGTCACATTTAGCGTTTTCAAGAGGCTACCGCACAAGTCATGCAACATCCTCATGGTCCACATGTATAGGTGTATGATGCGACGAGGTACGCATACTCCATGTCCAAGAGCACGCACGACCCGTTGTTGGAGCCTACAACCCTGCGCCTCTCTATCTGAACGGCTGACCATTGTCCTAATTGACCACTGGGCCAGCAGCCCAGACAGCCCTGGCCCAATCCAGCCAGACCTTCCAACCACCATTCGACCTCGTTCTTGGTAGCGGATGTTTCGCCAACGCATCCCACTGAGACGCCCATTGCCCATCCTTAGTCAAACAATCGCCATCTAAGTTGATTGACGCTGAGTACACAAATATCCACAGACTCTCGCCCTCCCAACCGATATCCAGGGCGAACTGTATCACCTGACGCACTGCGTCACTGCGGATCTCATATTGGGGTATTCTTTCGAGTAAGAACTCAGTAAATGCCCATCCAGATATGTCGGAAGGGTGGGCTATACACCACTGCAGGGCTTTCTGTATCATAGATTCAGCCAGTAGCGTAGAGGCATCTTGACCACCATCACCTGTACCCGACGCGGCACCAACGACCTCCCTTAAATAAGTAAAGGCGTAGTAATTTCGAGGGTGGAGTTCTCCAGCCCGAAGAACTATGGCCAGTTCGTCATTCAAAATCCCTAGGATCACTTCGTGCGAGAGCTCATCCGGCTGCTTCAAGGGCCGCCGTTGAAGGCGCATCAAGCGAGTCAGGAGCCATAAGCGGTAATTCCACAATGTCGGGGATTTGGTGTGTCGATGCAATGGAGAGCAGAGGAAGGTCTTGGTCAACGAGAGTTCCTTGCTCAAAGCATCGATGAGCGACCGATGACGCTCATTGTCAGAATCAGCGGGACCGTGGCGTTGGAGAGAAGCAGTCAGGCGTCTTCTGCGCCAGTTGCATGCCGTCAAATGCTCGCAGTCAAAGAGGAGAATGATCTCTGTGGACACAAGGAGGAGTTCATCCGAAGGGGAATTCCAGTGCCCAGGGTGGGAGGGAATGTTCTCATGTCCAGGCCCATCGAGGGACTTCCCATTCAAAGCGCCGAAGAAATTGCGTCTTGCTGTGACGAAAGCCTGGACTAGGTACTTCTTGGCGATGCCAACCGAGTTACCATCCTGTAGGAGGGGACCTAGACCAGGAGGAAGTATCTCGATCTCGAGAACCTCGTTGTTTTGGTATCTAGCTGAAAAGATCTGGGCGAGGTCATGAAATGCGGCTTCATGATTTGAAGGAGGGGACATTGGGCATCATCCAGCCTACTGCATAGCGGCCATCAAAAGAAAGAGAAAGCCCGTAGTCTTCCACCAGTCGGTACGCAGCAGAAGTACTAGGTAGGTAGTCTACCTAGTTAGTTGGGTGATTGAAGAGTCGATGTGTATGGACCGGAGACTGAAGAAACGCCGCAGCCGACGGGCGGGTTGAGAAACGTGACAACGTCATTCCGATTTCCCTTCCGCAGGCTTGAGGGTCAACTTTTGTTCTCGATCTGCTTCCGTGTGACTCTGGACCTTTTTGGCTACATCTCTCTGACTTATCATTTACGACCCGAATCCGGGTGGAAAACCTGCGCCGCATTGCATACGCGCACTCAACACGGTCGCAGTTTTGTGGGCTTGCTGTCCATTTTCCACCGAGACTTCCCCTCTCCTCCATTGTCAACAACCATAGCACCCGATCCATCATGTTGCCTCTTGTGGGGATTGTGCTTTTCGTTCACATTGCCATCTACCTTGTGAACACCGTCGGTGCGACTACGATTGACAACCTAGTACGTTGACCCCGGAATTACCCTTCAATGGTTCCCTTGACTACGATCCACCTATACGAGAACATATGTCCTAAAATGATATGATTACGTCTAGTTATGGCTTCTCTACCTGAGACTCCCGACCCCAACATCTAGGAAGTTCCGCGAGCAGAACCGTCTGAAGCGCGAAGTTGTCCAACTGAAACGGGACATGAACAACACCAGCTCGCAAGACGAATTTGCGAAATGGGCCAAGCTACGAAGACGACACGACAAAACGATGGAGGAATATGAAGCCATGAGTACGTTCCCCGAGCAAAATCGCCTACCATTTTCTTTTTCTTCTTCTTCTTCTTCTTCTTCTT
>NW_020290809.1:0-82376 GCF_003184695.1 Aspergillus brunneoviolaceus CBS 621.78
CCCTCCCTCTCTTCTTCCCTTCTCATTCCCCTCCCCTCCCCTCCCCCCGACACTAAGCCAGCACCCGCCAACAAACTACTACTAAACCTCTCCCATCTTACCTCCTCCAACTTACTACTACTAACTTAACTACTACCACTACCACTCTAAACCTATCTCTTCTCTCTCTCTCTCCTGACTAACTCCTTCCAACCTATCTCACTTCTTCGTCTCCTCTCCAATCCGGTCAGTCAGCAATCAATTCTTTTGATTTCTCCCTAATTTCCCCTCCGTCTTCACCCAAACCTACCATCCCCCTGCCCGCTTAGTGATCCAACTTGGCCTCTCCCCCTCCCCCAATCCTCAAAATTCGAAACAGCAAAACATCCCAAACGAGCAGTACAACAAGGAATAAAAAAAATCTCCCTGCTCTATAATCCTTCACTCACGCCTATCTCACTCTACAACACCACTGACTTTACAGACAACAGAGCAACTACAATCCCTCCCTATCTTCCGTCCAGGTGAGTTGGTTCTCTATCTGTTCCACTGCCGTCATCTTTTCCACTCCTACCACCAAGACACTCCCCCCTCCCCTCAAATTTCCCCTCCTCATCCCGGATGACCCAGCCGCTCCGTCGTTTCCGGCGGCTTTCACGATCGCAAATGATTTAGACTTGTGGTGTCGAGAGGTTCTGGAACACTGGAAATGAGACCCTAGTCAGCTCGCGCGTGAGATGGTTGCAACTACATGCAGTCGTTGCTCTCCCCTCTCCGTCTCAACTACACTGGAACGCGACTCAGCACTTTTGTCACCGGCTAGCCGAACGGAGGCCTAGCAGGGCAAATTTACCCTCCTTCAACCGTCAACAAGCCTCTGGGATCGTCGCCGTGCGTCTTGTTGATGGGTGGATGGATGTGGGTGCATGGTAGGGGGCCGAAGAGTACAGCGGGATCTGAGGAATGATCATGCTTGCTTGTTCCCACCTCGATCTTCTTCACTTCCGACCATTTGACGTGCTTGCTGCGACGGGTGGGCAATCTATTCCCTATCGCGGGGAACGCTTCCAGGAAGCCGGGAAAAGGAGGGGAGAGGAGAGCGGTTATCGCTTTTCGTGTTCCTTGCACCACTTGACTTCACAGCCTCACTTTTGCCCTGTGACTGCCTGCCCCTCGCTTCGGAGACACTATCTATCATCTTCCGTTGATCGCTGTGGCGCATCCCCCCATCATCCTCATTTCCCCCATCAACACCATTTTTGTCATCACGTCGACTTTCTGCCAGGGGACTTTCTGTTATTTGACTAACATTTTCATCTTCTGTCTCACACAGATAATTCACTTTCACAATGGCCCGCGAAGATGCTGTTTACCTGGCCAAGCTCGCCGAGCAGGCTGAGCGTTACGAAGGTACGTCATCCCTGAACGCTCCACCCCGCGCTCGCACGACCACCCTCATGCTAACCTTTTTCTCGCAGAGATGGTCGAGAACATGAAGGAGGTTGCCTCCACTGATGTAGAGCTCACCGTCGAGGAGCGCAATCTCCTCTCCGTCGCTTACAAGAACGTCATCGGTGCCCGTCGTGCGTCCTGGAGAATCGTCACCTCCATCGAGCAAAAAGAGGAGTCCAAGGGCAACGGTCCCCAGGTTACCCTTATCAAGGAGTACCGCCAGAAGATCGAGACCGAGCTCGCCAAGATCTGCGATGACATCCTCGAGGTTCTCGACAAGCACTTGATCCCCTCTGCCCAGAGCGGCGAGTCCAAGGTCTTCTACCACAAGATGTGCGTCTGTCTCTTACGTACCGTTTGGTGGCTGCGATACTGACCTGGGCGGGTGCTCTTGACAGGAAGGGTGACTACCACCGTTACCTTGCTGAGTTCGCCATTGGCGACCGCCGCAAGGGCGCTGCTGATGCCTCCCTCGAGGCCTACAAGAGCGCTACTGAGGTCGCTCAAACCGACTTGGCCCCTACTCACCCCATCCGTCTCGGTCTCGCCCTGAACTTCTCCGTCTTCTACTACGAGATCCTCAACTCCCCCGACCAGGCCTGCCACCTGGCCAAGCTTGCTTTCGATGATGCTATTGCCGGTATGTTTATCGTATGACCTCGTGCGAGCAGGGCAAAGACTGACAAATGCCCGCAGAGCTTGACACTTTGAGCGAGGAGAGCTACAAGGACTCCACCCTGATCATGCAGCTTCTCAGAGACAACCTGGTACGTATACAGCTACACCCGGTTTGCCACGCCCGTACTAATGCACACCTAGACGCTCTGGACCTCGTCGGAGGCCGAGACGGCTGCTCCTGAGTCCAGCGCTCCTGCCGATAAGGAGGAGGCTGCTCCTGCTGAGGAGAAGCCCGCTGCCGAGTAAATTAGTAGAGATAACGGTGGACTCGCGTCCGGGTTTGCAAATGAAGTCGGACAAAATACGGCGTGGGTTACGGGTGCGCAAGGGCTGCGGGGGCCAGGTTAGAAAAGGGGATCGGCGCTACACGCTTGTCATGATGCCCGATGACTTTGCATGGTCTTGAACTATCACTGGCAAAGGGCAGAAGTCAAAAGTTGGTCTGCGCTGTGGGGGTGCTCTTGTGCCTTTGCTTTCCGCTTTCCGTTCATGCGATCCTCGCTATGCTCTTCTATCCAACACATTGCCCATGTTTCTCCTCCGGGTTCACCTGCGGACCTTCGATTCCTGTTCTATTTTTCCTTTACATTTTCTCGTTGATTTCTTTATCTTTTTTTTCTACTTCCTTGCCTATTGCCGCAATTCCCCCTGGAAAGAATACCTCTCTCTTGTTACCTACCCACCCTCATACAACAACAAACACAATTGTCAAGAACGACCCTCTCGCGTGGGCATTGACCTCGGAATCCCTTCGCAATCATGGCGCTTGCCATGGTTGGTTACCATTTGTCTCCCGTATGGCGTTTGATCGTGCGCCTTAGCTGCGTTTCATTAGATTTTATTTCCAGCCGACCGGCCTCAAGAACCAAGCTTGCAATTCGTGACTTCCGGGTGGGGGGACTATAACTAGTCAGGAACGCGGGTGGCAGATAAAGAAATAAGCATAGGTGTAAGCATACCACATGTACACTAATCTGGGCAAGGATCTGGGCAAGGATCTGGGCAGAGATACACGGGCAGGGAATGATGGTGCAATTAACCCCAGTTGTTTCTTAGATCGAAGTGGGAAGTCAAGCACCGTACAGCATATCACACCCCGGCACAATACTCGACTATACTATGTGACTCTCAGCCTCACACCACATGCGCCCGTCCTTGGTGAAATGAGTTTCTGCATCTTCTGGATGAAACACTGACCGACATTTAGTATTGAGCAGGGGTAGGATCGATCGATCGAGTTCTTTTTCTTCTTGCCTGGCTCAGCAATAGAGGGACAGATACCAGTCTTGTAGGTAAAGTACAGACATCGCAATTGTTCATTCTGGAATGTATGTACAGTGCATAGTGTGTACCATTATTTAAGATTATAGTATGGAAAGAAATCTTTCTTAGCCACACACATTTGACAGAATACTTAGCACCAGGTCTCACTTATTTGGTCATCTTATTCAGTAAGACACAAGATCAAAAGTACTGCCCTTATGGACTAATGAGCCCATGGGCCATTCGCCACATACCTCCTGCCATTGTACAGAGTAGAGCCCCAAGAATCCCCACCAACTCCTCTCTCAGCCTTCCTTGCCAACCTTGTACTTATACGAGTAAAATTGCTTCAGGTAAGAAATTTATGGAGCACGGAGTACTGAGTCCCCAAAAGAAGCAGAATATGATTTCAACACTATCATGAAGTCAGTAGAATGAAATGCACACCAGTCCACTCATATCCCTGTCCATCGTCCACTCTGTTAAGCTTGTCCCGGGACGACTTCCACCCAAGAAACCTCCAAACATGTAGTACCCTGTACTTAGTACACCAAAAATTCTTTTCTTTCATCATGCGCTTTTTTTTCTTGTCTGTTCATCTGTGGCAAAGGGGTGCTCTACACTACGAATATTTAGCTTTTATTATGTTTTGTACCATCAATGTTATTGAGCACGTATAATAGTGTAGAATCACGAATCGCCACACCCAATCAACAATCCCAGCAAAGGGGAAAAATAACAACCTACTTACTATAAGGCACGAGGCACTGTCGAAGCTAGTTAACTAGCTTGCTTGCCTCACCAAAAATCAAGGTAACCACCTACCTACCTACCTAACCTGACCTAACCTCACCTTCGTGTAGAGTCCATAGGAATTACTACAAGTCCTGTACTGTACACAATAGAGATGAGTACGGAGTACCACCCCCCAGCACACAGCCGCCCTTCCCCCCCGGCGCCTTTCTCACATTGGTGGTAGGTAGGGATTACCCTCAGCCCCGACCCCAGCCCCAACCCCAGCCCCAGCCCCAGCCCCAGCCCCAGTTCCTCCCCCCCCAAGACACAACGGGCAGCGGCAACGCAAGCCAACGCCACGGGGCCCCCGGGACCCAACAAACCGCAGAAGGGAGGGTAAGGTATGACGTACGCGGCTTGCAGATTCACGGGACGATCTTAATTTCTTCTTCTTTTTTTTTTGGTGTTTGGGATTGACATACTCCGTAACACTGTCTGGGCTGGACTATATGCAGAGTGAATTTTGGGATACGGTTTCTCTGGGGGGCGATAGTGCGGTAGTCCTCATACTACCGACCCTATTTCTTTAGTATGAAAAGGCTGACGGCTGAGCATCGATGATAGTGAGTGGGGTTGGGATGGGATGGGACTCGGGACGCAGTGAGCATGGATGATTATTGTAGGTGTGCTGCTAAAGAAGTGAACGGCTGTAACTAATGCATTGGTAGGTGTTGTTGGTGCCGCTGTCTACTTTGCTTTGCTGTGCTTGGATGGTAAGTTATTAGTAGTGTTATGTATGTGCGGTAGTGGGACCAAGAAGGATAGTCAGTGGATGTTAACTTGAACTGCCGATGGATGACGGACGTTTCCTCTCACTCTCTGGTCTGGTCAAAGACAAAAGTGTGAGAATATCCTCCTGACTACATCAATTACGATAATAGGCAACATGCTTACACACTACCTGGAAGAGTGGATGTTACCGAATGCTTGTTGATCCGGCAGTCATTGTGACTCATACCTATACTCATACTTTCCAGTCGGTTGATCGGCTGTCGGGGAGAAAAAAGTACGGGGGAAAGTATAAGAAGACCCCAGTGCACAGGTGAAAGGATGTGACTCCGCAGATCCAGGATGTCCTTGATGTATGTACGTCGGGTCATCGATTTATGCAGAGTGATGCCACTGGGATTTCCTGTAATCAGAAACTGACGACGGGATGTCTTATGTGGATGTTTCATCCCTATAGAAACTTCCGATCTATAGCAAACGGATCTACAAACGTACTAATCCACGCCGTGTCAGACAACTCGCGGTTGACTAATTCACAATCATGGTATCTTCAGCGCGATGAGCGAGCCCCACAGTCAAATCCTACAGCTACGCGAAATACCAATGTATCAAATTTCTTTTTCATTTCAAATGTATCAACAACCGCTCGCTTCTGGGTATGGTAAGCAAATGTCTTCAGTGCCAAATGAGAACAATCAAACAAAAAGAAAAGCCGCAATTTCCGAATCGTCAGACCGGGACGATTCCAATGTACACGAGTATAAAGGGGGAAAGGCGTTGAGAGCGGTGGCAAGGTTGTTCGAGGTGGATGTGTGGAGGAGGCGGAGGAGAAGGGTGTGAGGTCGGATGACGTGGACCCACGATGGATGGTGATTTGTGACTTGACGAGGGTAGTGTTGGTTGGTGTATGTTGATTGTGTTGATGCAAAACCACATGAAGATATTGGCTGCTCCGTGAAAATGCTTTCCCGCCTTTTTGCAGACCATGAGAACAAATGCGCCCAGTGCGGTTCCGTATTCGAAAAAGAGATAAAATGATGGAAACAAACAACAAAAACAAGCAAGTCTAAGTATCAATCCCAGTCAAAGTCCCAACGCCACGCGTGCTATGCCAATACACAAGGCCTCCGGTATGATAAGACAAGTAGGAAAAGAAGAGGAATAAGACGAAGGCATGGAAAGAGAAAAAAGAAAGGGGAGAAAAGAAGAAGAAAAAAGTATGAACAGTAGAAGGTAAACAGATCCGGGGTTTGGCTATCATCGGCTTTGACAGGCAGCATAAACAATGGTGCTACCATCACGGATCACGCGCTGGCATAATTGCCAAGACCGTAGGCGTCGATCGACGAAAAAGCTCCCGTAGAAACAGATAAAAAGAATATGCAATGATGTCACAATCGTTCTTCGGGACGTGCGCAATGCGAATTGACGTGTGGGTCGGCGACATGCTGGGTGGCACGGCAGATTAGGTCGGCCGAAGTCGTGAGATTGTCAACGTGATCGCCACCCCCAAAGTCATATCGATTTCGTAAACAACACGGGTCATCCGAGGACGTATGTTTCGCGAGCCTTCGGTCGAATATGGCGACCGCCGTGGGTAGCACGAGGTTCCACCTGACAAAGCCGCAGATGTCATTCCAGATCCCAAGTTCAAAGAGCCGGCCTTCTTGTGAAAATTGATCGACTGGCGGATTGCGGAGGACGCGCTTGGGCCAACAGCCACCATTCTCGACTATGCCAGGCATGCAGGGGCCGGCCGGGAATGTGGCTCGACGAAGACCAAGAATTCATCGGCGGAATAGGCGAGAAATAAGGAAAAAAGGGGGTCATCGCATGGCAGATGTGAAGTTTCGTGGCTTTGGAACAAGCGCTCGCCATCCGTCTCGTGGCAGCAGCTGCTAGGCCCCGACCGTTACCCGCCCCAAACAGCCAGGGTCGATAACAGGGATCTTGTGGTTATTTCTGTGCCTTTCTGACTTTGGTGCTCGTCCGTCCCATTTCCGTCTTGGTCATGTTGCGGGTCAATCCACCAATATAATCCTGAAGAAACTTGTTTTCGCTCTCCAGTTTGTCATGATCGGATTTCACGGCTTCGATGCGTTCTGCTAGCGCTTGGAGTGACGATTGAAGGGCTCTAGCTTGCCTGTTGGTAGATTGCGAGATTCCGTTAGCTTCTTCCCTTTTTTGACCCCCTTTCTGCGTGGTCGAAGTGGCGCCCATGCTATGTGACGGGTATATTGATGGATGGTGCCCAGAACTCACTCCTGTAATGTTTGCCTGGCCTCCTTGCCCAGTCGCTCCAGATCTGCGGAATTTCGGCGGGGACTCATGGCGCGCGCGTCGTCGGGCGGGAATTCCTCTTCTTCAATCTCGATTTCGGGGTGATCTCGTGGTACAAGGATGGACGCACTCGGTTTTCGACTGGCCATGCGAGGGCGTTCGGATCGTCCTCTTCGTTCGGTTTCAACGTCAGAGATGGATGAGGATGAGGAAAGTGAGGACATATGCGAGCGACCGTTGTCGTGGGGATGCGGCAGGGTTGGGACAGGCGAGGAACCGTGCATGTCTGACGTCGACGCCATGGTTTGTGCGTGCTGGCGGTGGCGCCGGTGGTTGGATTTAAGAATTCCGGTGGTTGAGGGTGGCTTGAGCGATGGAATCAGAGCAACTCTCGGGCGGTCGCTGTGGCGGGTTTCCAGGTTTCCCGGTCGTTCAAGGTTCGGTAGAAATCCCACAACAGGATATGGTCAACAATCGAGTTCCTTCTATTCTCACAGTAGGCCGTGACTACCTCTAGCGATGACCTCAGATTTGAAAGATCTGCGTTTCGCTGGAGGTAGCTGTCGTTGAAGCAAACGGGGGGTGTTTCCCAGGCCGGCAGACGAGGATTTAGCCGGAAAAAGCAATCCAGGACAACGAAAGCAGACAAGTAGCTGTAACGAGATCCGGATTCACCACGTCGGAGAGAGGCGGCGAGTTCAGGGGATCGATTAGAAAAGAACCCTAACTGGAATCGTATAGACTTTGACTGATTTGTAACCGGAAGATTGAAGCGCAGGGGGGGGTAAAAAAAGGGGAGGGCCTCCCAAAATAGTGAGGGTCAAAAAAGGGAGTGACCGAAAGGACAGACGTATCGGTTAAGCGAACTTAAGAAAGATAGCCGATACAGTTGCTGGGTAAGTAGGTAGGTAGGTAGGTAGGTAGGTAGGTAGGTAGGTAGGAAATGATAGAAGAAGTAGAAGAATCAACAATAGCAAGCAATTCAACAACGCAGGTTATGTGTCCCTGGAGAATAATTGCTATTGCCAATGTTCCTTTTTCGGGCGAAGGGTCTATTTGAATTAGGGAATTAGATTTATTCGCAGTCGTCGAACTTGAGTGGGAGAAAGTTCGTTGGGCAGTCCGAAAACGGGCGGACTAAAATCTTGGACCGGGGGGGGAGGTTAAAAGTGGTCAGTGGAAGTGGGTGGAGAGGTAGAATTGATGGTCGAAGCGGGTTGGTGGTAGTGTGGTTGAAGCCGTTAAGGAACGGAAGTTTGTCACCGTCGCAATGCCGTTCGATCGAAAAGGGGAGAGAGGAAGAATGGATGGATGTGCGAGTGAAAAAGGAAGAGGGGGGAAAGAGGAGAAAAGAAGAAGAGAGGGGAGAGAGAGAGAGGGAGAGGGAGGGAAGAGAAGAAAGAGAAAAGGGAAGGGGAGAAAGAGAGAACAAGAAGAGCTCTGTCTCTGTGTTGGTTGGTAGTAATAGTGGAGGAGGAGGAGGAGCAAGAGGAGTAATAGTCTTAAAAAAATTGGAGACACTGGAAGAAGCCGCTGCGAGAGTCGCTGTAGGAAGAGTTCGTCGCAATAATAATGATGGTTCCAGTGGATGTTTGGCGGGCAGAGCGCGGGTGTCGAGGTGAGTGGGAAATAATAATGGCGGTAGTAATGAGAGAGAATGGTAAGTGATAATCAATTGACCCAAGGACAGATACTTTTGCTCATATAATTTCATTCGGCCGTAGTCACCAGAATCAAGTTAAGTTAGTAAGGGAAGTACAGTAACTAGGTAATGAATGATACCAGAAAGAAAAAAAAAGCTGGTTAATGACTCGGTAATAAACCATATGGAGACTAATATTACCAAATTTGTACCAATTGGGAAAGGAAAGAAGGAGGCCCGGAGGAGGGAGGGGGGGGGGGGAAGGGGGAGTGGGATGGGAGGGAGAGGAAAGGATGTGAGAGGAGATAATCCTGCGATGACCTACCACTCACTACACGCGGGATACCTATATTTGTCCACTTTTACTCAAGAGGAATACTTCCGATGACCAAAGCCGCTTACTCACTTCCCCTAAGCGCATACTATTTCCCTCGTCATCAAACTATGTGTAGTGTACCATATAACTAACCTCGGATATGGTTTATAAATAAAGAGGCGAAAACCGCCCTGACATAAAAAATAAACAGAAACAACAAGAAAGAGAAAGAGAGAAGCTGAAGATAGAGCAAGTACAGTACGTACTGTACAGTGTACACAGCCCAGTAGAGACCACACTACCTACGTATGCGATGGAGCAAGTGAGTAAGTCACATAATCCATCTACCTAGTACATATTTGGTGTACTTTTGGGCAGAAAACAGTGCCAAATTCGGTATGGGAGGTACAAACAGAGTACGGAGTGGTACCCCGGTGGATGCTACTTGTCCATTTTCGGGACTAGTGCCAGCGCACTAAAGGTGGGAAGACTCGTGGCCGCCACTGGAATGATATTCGCCGTATTCCTGGGTACGGGAATATTCAGAAAAGAGATTGAGATATGACCAAAAGAGAAAGAAAATATTAGATAAACATCATCCCCTCCCCCCAAAAAATGGCATGGGAAATAATATACAATATTATACAGAGCAAGCAGCAGCTGAACCGGCAGTTTGGTCAAGTAAGGTACCCTATCGACAAGGAAAAGAAAATCTTCCTACGCGCTAATCATTCAAGATGATGATGGTGATGACGATGATGTGAACTTCAATCGTTTCTTTTGTTCTCTAATTTTCTTTTCTTTTCTTTTCTTTTTTTTTCTTGATTTTCCCATTTCCCCCCCCCTCCTCCCCCAAACAACACAGCACAGCAGCAGCAGCAACAACAGCAAGCAGCAAGCAGCAGAGCACTGACTGTTGAATGTTTCGGTGAAGGAGCTCCGTTCGGCCTGCCTTCCTGTGGTTGGTGGGCGGGCGGAAGAGAGGAGGGGGAACCACTACTTACAGGTTTTCCACGGCTCTTTAGGGGTTCGTTCGGTGCCTCTAGTTCGGTTAGTGACTTTCAGGCCCAGGATTTCAAGCCCCTTGGTTCGACGACTCTTTCTCCTTAGCAGCGAATCTAAATCCCCCCTAAAGGGGGGCAAAAAGCCAACCCGCCCAACGAGAAGAAAGTTGTGGTCCATCGGAGGAATGGCGATGATCCTCATCTGTTTCCACTGCTTCCCACACTTTGCCCAGTGCCACACCACACTCAAAAACTGTGTGTGTGTGTGTGTGTGTGTGTGTGTGTGTGTGCGGGTGCCGAGGAAGGCGGAGAAAGGGCACCATGAGGATTGGTTTCACTGTAGGCGATGATGATCGATGGCGATGAATGATGTCGAAGCGTGACATGATGATTTTTCTACCTTTGTCGTGCCCGTTCACGGACAGCCGCCGCCGCCCCCTTTGGCTCCAGTCGTGCCGTCGCCACGGGTTCACTGATCACAATCGGCATGATTGACGACACAAAAACCCATGAACCACGACCATCATGCTGCGCATACATACAGTACGTAGCCAGGGTCATAGCAATCCTCATGTCCAGCGAGTGAGAGCAGGCGCGCTCGCGCGCGCCTCCCCCTGCTCGACTGCCGAGGCGGCGGCGGGCGGCGGGCGGCGGATCATTAAGCCACGCAGGGCAGAGCGAGCCTACCGTAGATGGCTAATCTCCCTCTATGGGGCAACAGCTGTCTGTAAGTTAGTCAACGGTAGTCAGTCGGTCCTAGTTCAAAACGTCTTTTCGTTTCTGAAGTCCTTCAGGGGAGGTCATGCAATGTCGATCGAGCCCATCAGATTGTGGCTTCTTGGTTTGATCCCCAGCGAGACACAACCTGGTAGAAATGGAGATCCTCAGGGCCATAGGACCTAGAAAATTACCCTAGTCCCATGCCCTATGGCTCCCCCCCGCCGGGATACTGTATGTAGGCAAAAGGGTAGATGGGTGGGAAATCACCCGGCAATATCAATCAGTCCATGGCTGATTTCAGGCATGAAGCTGTTACTATTTCTGCTTCTACGACGACGGAGCTAGCGATGGCAATCAAACTGCACGCCCTTCGACGGTGCAACAATCCATTGTCCTCCTAGTAGGGTGTCCGGTTGGGTCGGAAACCGCGATTCCACCAGCTGGTCAAGTCTCAGATTCGCACGGAGTCCTCAATACAATACTACAAATAGGTAATCTACACAGTACACGATACTATACACACAGAGCGAAAGACACACACACACACACACATACACTCACACATCCACCCACCCTTGATGTGCAGAGAAATCTCAAACTGCCAGTGATCGATTGGCGGCGGAGTTTACTCCCTCTAGCTTAAACTCCACCAGCAGCATCAACGGCTGGGGCAGGACGATCCATTCCCGCGGGTTCGACATCTTCTGACGGATCATGGCCGGGAACAGCCAACGAGTGAGGAGGCAGCGTTGAAAATTGGGCAAGGATGTGCAAGCCGCCGATCCAAGAACCACCCGGGAACATGTGTCTCTTCGGGGGGATCGAATCACAGCGTTGCTAAAGTGACGAAATTGGTCCCCTAATTAGTTGTGAATTGTGATCCCCCCCTGAGATGTATGGGGTAAGATAGTGAGGTTAGTACATATGCAGTGGATAGGATCGATAGATAGGGAGACACAGCACATCTACTGCTGCTCTTGATTTATAGGGTGGATGTTGTTTGAAACAAGGATTCCAACAACGATCATCACGAAGTCGATTTCCCTTGTCTGTACTGTGCACATGGGTAGATACAGTAGACTGGATGAAAGAGCTTTTCGCGGTGGTTGCACAGTACATGACCCATATAAGTGGGATTAGTGCGATTCTAACACCGATAGCCACTCCACGCCCGACCATGGAAAACATCTCAGAGAAAATTCAACACTGAACAAACTCCCTTTTGTTGCACGCCTGTCTTTTCCAATCACTTCTTTCTTACCTTTGGGTCCCCTTTTGGCCCTTGCGGCGCTGACCGTCGGCCACCGTGGTTCAATGCTCGGGAGAAACCCAGAATGAATAACTAAGAAGTATCGCCGCTCAGTGAAGTGATGACGGATGCGCACGTCATGGGAAGTCTTCTTATTGGACCTGTCTCTTGTCACGACCTTTTTTTTGCCCTCTCTAAATCACAAATTGAACAGTTCTTTCGGTCAGACCAAATGGTACTTTTGTTTTTCTTTCTTTTCATTCCTACTGGCTCCGATTCAGGAAGGACTGGGCCAAAGTACGCGAGGGAGGAGAAGGGGAAACCCAGAAACAAAGGATTTTACTTCAGCTGAGGCTGTCAAATATCTCCGACCGACTCCATTCCATCTACTCCGTACCTAACTCATACATAAGTATGCTTCCTATCTATCTATCTGGTGGAGGACTGAAACCGATCAACGTCACTGGGCGGAGTCATATTATGAGTAGTAGGGACTAGGGAGGGGAGGGGAGGGAGGGGGTTTTAGGAGGAGGAGGGGGAAATTGATTTTATCATTATAATCTAGTATCAATACTTAAATCCTTCAGCACCAACAGAGTACTAACTATGTAGCAGATCGCGTCTCTCAGCCCTTTCGACCGCTAGTACTATCGTGGCAAATTTGCAGCAAGGCGCCACAGCAAGTTAACTGATTTAGTTACACATACAGACATACATGAGCCCCAACTCAACGGACGATGCCCGGAACGTTCCCCGGCGGCTACTTTAGTGCACCTTTTTTTTTCTTTTGACTTTTTCTCGTTAAATGTTGTTATTATTTCATGGGGTTGGTGAATTTTCTTTGCCTGGTCTTCTGGTACACTAGATATACACACCGTCCACTCTTTTTGAAGGAAGAGCAACGCGTCTTCCTTCTGGTTCGATACAATAGTCTTGTCTATCCGGTTTTTCTGCTCTCACTTACACGAGTTCGACCTTGACTCCTGGCCGGACTGGGGTCTCGCAGAGGGATAATAACGATAATAACACGAGAGAAAGCTCGCAGGGATTCCAAATTGCAGAAGTCAGGAAAGGTCCAAGGAACAAACGACTAGGAGATCTTGGCAGTTTGATCCTCGTTAAGGGCAATTGGCAGTACTACTACTAGTAGTAGTAAACCCGGGTCAATCAAATGAGGTTGAAATTGAACACAGCAGACCAGCAACCCGCCGCCAGCCAGTGGCAGATATTCCTTAACCCCCGCATCATTGCATGCAGTTGCGCGCGCGCTCGTCTCTCTCCCTCGCTCACACATCTTACTCTTAACTATGGAACACTCTCTCATCCCCTGAAGGAAGCGAGAATATGACTATGAGAGATCCAAAGAGCCGGAAAAAGATCATAGGACTATCAAGTCAACTGCGCTTACAATCAATTCCCTATCATCTCTCATGAACTACTACTTAGCCACACTATACCTGTCGTCCGATGCTCTGCGCGCGTGTGCGTATAGTGGATAGCATAGTGGATTAACTTGGTTGGGTATGCGACTTGGACAATGAAGAGGAATAGCTGTAGTAAGTCAGTCATGTAGTACGTATAACTGGAGGTACAGTACATACATACAGTACTCCGTACAGTACCACCTCTTCCTCCTCCACTTCTCGCCATCAGGCGATGGGGATTGTCGATGGGGCTGTCTTACTGTCGCTCTTTGTCTCTTAAGGACCCAAAGGAGAGACACAATGCTTATTTGACGATCGGCAGGCATGGAATCCGAATTCCTTCGCTTGCTGCTGCTTCTATGCTGTTACCTGCTGCTGTCTCGAATGTGAAGAAAGGTCACCAAGTCAATCAATTGTCATTCTCCATAACTTATTGTTCAGCCTCGTTTACCTAAAGGGAATACATGAAACCGAGACAGGCGAGGAAATCCCGAGATGAGAGAAAAGGAAGGAAGGAAGGATCCCAGAGGGGTCTTCCGGTCGAGTTTACCATACCATACCAGCGTTCCCGTGATGTACTAAGTAAGGGTACACACAACTGACTGACCGCGTGACTACTTCTTGCTCCACCAGTCCATTCCACTCTTCTCCGATGATGATGATGATGATGATGATGATGTTGACTGTTATTGTGATAGTGAAAATGATGGATTGTCCACGGTGCACCTGTTCCTTTGCAAGAAACAGAGTGCAGTGCAGGAGAGTAGCTACCTGCCTTACTTCAGCGTGAGGCATTTGATAACTTCACATTATCCACCGGATCCTTTCACTATGCTTCAGGAACAGTCAAGACAGATAGCTTAGGTGGTCACAGGACAGCATATCATACAGCACTTCAGGTCAAATGGTAAGTACCAGGCGAGTACCGGGATACACATGTCCCATCGCCAGTTGAAACAGCGATTAAATCACCCGACAGCGAACGAACCTCACAACCACATCCCCCCCCTGGTCGCGCTGACCGTGATGACAAGCAAGCTAAAGTGCCTGTCCACGATGCTGCCCTCGTTTCCTACACTCCCTGAGCGAGTGACGATAAAGAACAGAACCGCCGATCTGCGATCGGGTAGTGGCTGAACTGCGATTCTCCGCTATTACCGCCAAGTGCGAGCAAGCCTTTCCTTTCTTTCACTCAACCTTGACGATGACTAAGATAGGGCCATCTTTTGGCTGACGGTCTCAGCAATCCATGATCAAATGTCACTTGATATTGGATGGGCTCCCCTGTCGATAATCCTGATCGGCGCATAACTGTTGCCGCCTCCTCATTTTGATTTTCACACGGCACACCGTTCTCCTCAGACTTACATACACGAGGCGGAGAAAGAAGGTCAATTTCGGAGCCACAGTCATCATCTATCAAAGGCTGTCAGTCATCGCCGTCGGTTCAGAAGGAGGGGCAACTAACACTACTGGGCTGTGGAAGAGAAGGATCAATCGTCCCTCCGTATCCATCACCTAGTGATTGGAACCCCCCCCCCCCCATCAAGCTACCCACTACCCACTATCCACCACCTCGGCTGCTCCCCTCCTTTATTTTGAATTTCCCACCCCCTGCTCTACCGTTAGCATGCCAAATGGAGTCAGGTCGTGGTACGTATACACCTCTTGGCTATTGTTATTGCCTGGTAGGCTACCACGCCCTGACCGTGTGTTAGGTTGGTTACTGGTTCTCAGGTACAGTAAGCACATACCAACTCACCAAGCAAAAATCAGGTAAACTAGTCAAGAAGTTGGTGGTAGATACTACTATACTAGCCAGGTACCAACCACCGCAGCAGTAGCACCCACCCATCTGGAGCTTGGGGGATAATTTTCCCTGGCAGATATGCAACATTTCCCAGTTCATAACCCGTTCACCGTTCTCACTGCCCACACACACCCCTTGCCCGTCCATCTATCGAGCCAATCTATGTTTCCTGTCAATCCATCCAAAGTGCATCTCCAAAACAACTAGCTAGCCCACTTGGCAGCAGCAGCAGCAACAAGGAAAACAACAAAAAAAGTCAAGCTCAGGCACCACCCCTCATTTGATCAAATTTATCAATCAATCAATCACGGTGTCAAAAAAAAATGGTCCCCAGTTCCGAGCCCAGTATTTCCCTTCCTCGATCGTTGATTTGCCAGAGACTGGGGGTTCATATGGGAAAAAAAATATCGAAACTAAAACTAAACCACTTTTCACATATCCACTCGGACTAACAAGTCCAATCCGATTTCCTTCCCTCCCCTCCCCCCTTCCGAAAACCTGCATGGTGGCTTTCAGCCCAAACCGCAAGATGGAAAAGCGGCAAGAAAGAAAGAAATTAGAAAAGTAAAACCATTTTTGAGTTCCTGATTTGTAGTTCTTTGCACTCTTATGTTGAGAGATCCTTGGTCCAATTAACATAGATACTAGATGGGGGTGTGGTAAACATTCGGAGGTTCGGAGTTATAAACCCCCAACCACATTCGAAAGGCCTCGAAGAAAGGCTCAGAACTAAGGTATTCATGTACAGTACATTTCCACGATCTATAAACACATCTATATTGAAGTTATGAAGATATAGAATCGGATATCTTGCAAGTAAATCCGTCCCCTCAAGGGAAAAAGGCATCACTATGACAAGACCTATAGATAATAACCATCAACCATTATCCATCTATAGCATCCCTCTAGCTCAAACGTCAACAGTTACGTATCATGAAATGAGCATGGACAGCCAAACAAACAAACTCGGGTACTCATAAGTCAACTCCTGCTCCAGCACCCAGGGGGTATCATTCCCAAATCCTCCAATCTTCCCCGTAGTCCGTTCCGCACAGCAAATAATGTACGGGTACAGGGTCATCAGAATCGACCCCCCGAAAGAAACCAGAAACCCCCCCCTTCCTCCTCCTTCCAGAAAGAAATTAGAATCCTCTGTTCCCTCCTGTCCCCACCATCTCCGATCCTCCCACAACCTCCTGGGGACCAGTCAGCTCGCCTGGAATACTCAAGTAGATATTCATGCTGTTTGATAACGCGGATCCGATATGCTCATAGTACTAAGCACTTATGCGCCTGTTGTAGAGCACCTCATACGTACTCTCGATATCTTCTGCCCCCTTCAACCGGTATATGAAGTTCCTACATACCCAGAAGGTTGACATACAGTAGAAAAGATACAGCCAACCCATCAACAAAACCCAGTCTACCAAAAATCACCGCAGTGCAGTGCATGCACATTGTCACAACAACAACACACAACATAGAACCGGACTACCGCCCACTGTACGATATAGCCCACTAACTACTCCCTAGTAGCCTAGCATAGAGCCCCAATATAGGTGGATATACTCTGTGGTCTACAACAAAAGTCCCCTGAAGCCGGAGCCCGACTGTCACCCACCCACCCACCAACCTCAAATGAATCCCCCTCGTCCCAAATTGATATCAACTCCGAAGTCACTAGCACTAGTACTCACAGCAATCTAGGGGAAACAACAAAAAACGTGGCTTTTAGGGGAGGGAGGGAGGCGGAAGGGAGGCGGAAGGGGGAGGGGGGGGAGGGGGTGGTTCGTGCTCGCCTTGTATAAAGACAGACTAGTCTCAATCAAACCAAGTCAAATCAATTCATCACCAAGAAATTCTAGGAAACCACTAGGTATGAATCTTGCATCATCATCATCATCATCATCAACTTTGTTTCATCGACGGTGTGGATTAGGAGTGGCATGTATGTACCTGCGCATTGTTGTATGAGGATAGCAACCTCGGTGACTTCTCGGGGGCAGATTCCTCCCCCCAATTGACTTGATATTATGGCTGTTGCTTTTATGGAAGTTGGTCTGAGTCTGAGGATCTCTGTGCGAAAGTCTCCCGAAAGAAGAAATTGGTAGAACTAACTAACTACCTTCAGGGCTAGGGATCATAGAATCGGGAAGTAATGCCGTCGTCGTCGTCGTCGTCGTTGTCTGCTGCCTTAGTGGGGAACAACAGGAAGGGATTGGAAGTATGGAGTGATAGCACTAATTTTTTTTAAAAAAAAAATAACCCAAAGAAAAAGAAAAGAAAAGGAGAGAAATCCTGAGTTACGGAATCTGCCGAGTAACCGACACACGCCTTTCTCTTTTTTACTCAAGAAATTTTTTTCCAGCAAGAATTAAGTACATAACAGGCTAATGGCACAAGGAACCTGAAGAGGCCACATAGGATACGGTAGAGACGAGAAAGGAAAGGAGTCCCCGAGGCCCGGGTCAGCATCATAATCAACTCTGAGACTTTACGGAGCACTGAACAGTACATACACCGACTGCTCCCAACTACCGAACTTTGGCGGATCGTTCATCCTGTAAAACAGCCAAAAGGTCAATCCCGCCTGGCTTACATCATTTGAACAATTCATTATGCAGATCGCGGGTCTGCTGATTACTGTGGTTTTTTTTTTCTAGGGACGAGGGACGATCTCACGTTATATCATTCTGTCGGTCAGATGGGGCCGGCATAATCGGGGGAGGGGAGGGGACCAAGGGGTTAGCCGCGGTGAGCCAAAGCTTTCCTCTCCCCATCTGGCAATCTACCATGGAGAATGATGTACAATGTACTCGGTATATGCATGATTCAACAAGGTCTAACACTCATTTGGGAATCCTGTGGAATCATCTCGTATGCATGCACGGCTACAACATCGGATGACGCAGGTGCCTTGCCACCGGGCCCCAATTCCCCATGTCTATAATGACCCCTAACATATAGGTATGTGCATTATACTCATAACCGCTAAACGATACAGGATACTCTAAGCTACTAAGCAACCTCCCCCAATCATGCTAGAGACGGTGAGCTCTTCCATTGGTACAGGGCCCGCAACACTGCAATGCCCCCTGACTGCGTCTCAACAGTACGTCCTCGGCCCCGATCATTGGCATCGTGCTTGCCTTGCTCGGTTACGTCTGGCTGTTCCTCTGAAGAGCGTGACCACCCGGATGCGAGGCCCCAACCGTACGGCTGCGTTCCGATCCCAGAGCCAGACCTCTCATCGGCGAGTCTCCGCGAGTCACGGCTGCGCAGAAGTCCCGTCAGCCCTTCGGATCCCTCAGCCCGTGCTCCATAGTTCTCATAGTCAATCGCCCCCAGCGGCAGAGGGCTTTCATCGGTGATAGTGCTCCCAGACGCGCGGGACTGGTTTCCCCACCACATGCCAAACTTGCCCTCGCTGTTCCGGGTCACAAGAGCCGCGTTCGCATTATGCTCGATCCACGGCCGATATGCGCGGCAGCGAGCTTGGTGCCACTCGTACACATATTGCCATGCCTCTCCTTCCTCATTTGTTTGGTTCGCACTAGCCAGGAATCGTACCTCCTGCGGCCGGATAGGCCGACAAAACTCCGCCAGGTGATGGAAGAAAATCCCCTTGAATGTGTGACTGTTCTGAGAGCAACTTCCGGAAGAGTCACACACTTCCTCCAGAACCCCGCCGCGTCCAAGACCTTGCCACTGTTGACTGTCCTTATCGGGCCATCCGGTTGCCTTGATCACATTCAGGACTAATTGATGACCATCGTACAGGTACTGCTGCAAAGCAGTTGCCAACCAGAGTCCCCTAAGCCCGCTAAGGATCACACCCTGGTTGTAGGTATATACCATTGTGTTGAGGACATCGCACTTGCGGGTGCCAGGCCGGTCATCGCTCTCCCAGCCACTGATGTGGAAGCCGTCACCATAGAGCCCATTGCTCCCGGTCATGTTAGATGAATTGAGCCAGGCATAGCCCTCAATGGCGGCTTGCAGGTGGGCAGGGTTATGCGGATAGCCATCCGACCAGTCCTCATCCTCAACGATTCCTGCCACAAAGGGGGATTGAATCTTGTCACCCGGAAAATACAGGTACATCCCGATACTCGCCGAGATATATAATTCGTTCGTGATGGCATTCTTGTAGGGGGTCAAGTAAGGGCTCCAAATCATCCCACCGCCACAGAGCAACTCATCCCACCCCCCGGACGCGAGGCCGTAGAACACACGTGCTCGATGCGCCGCGGGGGATCGAAACTGGGTTCCGTGCCAGCTTAGCTTCGCAGTTGCGTTGGGCGAGAAAGGGTCGTCATAGTGCAGATCAGAGTGCAAGACTTGAAACTTTATGTTTTCCAGCCAACCCAGGACTACCCACAGCATATCATCGAAGGCCTGACCACGCAGGGAGATGGCATTCTCGCCAAAGTAGAACGCGGAAGTCTGGTCGAAGAAGTGGTTGATCAGGTTCTCCGAGCCCAGTTCGTAACGACCGCGCTTCGTCGAGTGCTTCCAATCTTCAAGATCATCCGGTGACACAGCGGTCGACAGCACGTCGCCGGTGGTGGCAGTCAGCGAGGCAAGTGTGGCAGAGACATGGGTGCCCAGCACGGCCGCAGTCCAATCGATACTCGACGGCCAAGTGCCTTGCCACAGTTCGAAATAAGCATCCTGCATCACATGGAGAGCATCCAACAAGTCGTGCAACGTGCGGCTGATGCTCTCGGTGGACTCGGGAGGTGAATCCGGGGCAGGCAGGGGGAGCTGGTGCTCCGACGGTGATGCATTTGTTCCCTCGAGCGGAATCTGTGCGTCCAGGGCGACTGGCGCAAGGACGTCCTGCGACCGCAACGCCAGCGCATTGGTCTCAAACAGAGTTAGGAGCAGACACAGAAATCTAAAAATGAGCAGAAATGCTTGCATGATTGTAATTCTGTTCTAGCTGTATTTACCCCGGATCCGAGGGGTTGGGGATCTGCTTGTTTCGAAAGCCTGATAATAAAGGGAGGAAAGGGACAGTAGCAGTAGCAGTAGCAAAAGCAGCAGTAGCAGTAGCAGCAGTGAAAAGGCAGATAAGAGGGATAACGATTGTCTTTTGATTTTAAAAATAGCTATTTCAGACACGCGGGGGGGATAGATGCACGGAGAGTGGGCTGCATGCAATTGAGGGAGCTGATCGAATGAGACATAATCGGCTCAATGCTGCCCAGTGCGTGCCATGAAGAAGGAAAGGAGGGAAGGAGGGAAGGAGGAACCGGGCTTAGTCCGGAGTGATGATGATGATGATGATGGAGGATGATGATTGAGAGATGGGGAAAAGTAAGAGTCGGGAGTCTAAGGTTAACTTCGGCGTTGTGCGGGGGAGGGAAGGAAGGGAAGGAAGGGAGGGAGAAGGGAGGAGTCTCGGCGGGCTTAACTAATCCCACCTGGGAATGAGCTCCATTTCTTTCCACGGCACCTTCAACTGGCAGTTGGCACTTCTTTCTGACAGTCAAATCTTGGTCTTGCATCACGCGCCCTCCTTGTTGTTGGTCGCATGCCATTCAGAACTTAACCCCGGAGTCCCAACGATCCTATGCTGATTGCTTCGCTTGTCCGGTGCCTTGACCCCCCCCCTCCTAATCCCCGCATTTCCTTCTCGGATGATCATTTATCAATCATTTGGAGAATATTTACAAGGATCCATGGTTTCCCAACAGTCTCGTGGGTTAAGGGTGCCTGTCATGTAAATCACCAAGGTGAGCAACAAAGCATTCTGGTTGAAGGGCGCTACAAGCATTGAGATGGCCACGCGACACTCGTATTCGGTCAGTTCAACCGACACAAAGATTAAATACACACGCTAGTAGACAGAACGGGATATCTAGCTCTGTAACATCAGTCATTCAGGCTGGATGTTCCTACTGCAACATTAGATGACGGTCATAAGGAAATAGGCAGGGCAGATGAGAGAGACCAGTAGCACATACCATATCACTGAAACCTCATGATGCCGGCACCATGCTCCTTTGAAGGTTTTTTTCCCCCGTCAGGCGACGAGCATAATATGGAACTCCCAGGAGACAATGCCGGCTTTGTTCTGCTTCTCCCACCCCCTCCTCTCCCTCTCCCCTAGAGCCGATTTGGTCGAGCCAGCTCCCAGACTTCCAGCCCATGGCATGAATTATCTGGACAACCCTAAGCAGCCAATACGATTCTTATTGTAGTGCGAGCGCAAAATAGCAGGACCCCAATGCTGGCGGAGGTCTGGAGCAAACAAAAGGCCAAGTGTCTGGCGCATCCACGGCCGGTGAGATGAATTGAAAAGAGGACGCTCTCCCAACAAACAAAACATCACGGCGGGCTTAGTCCCGTGCATCATCGGCTCCAGGACTGCGGCTCCTCTCGCGGCTTCTGCTGCGGTTTCTACCGCCGCCACGTCCACCTCTCTGTCCTCCACCCTTTCCTTTATTCGAGGGAGGCGGTCTAACGAATGCGAAATCGACGCAGATGGTTTGGTCCAGTAGTTTGGAGCCGTTCAAGGCTTTGATGGCATCCGAGGCTTCGGGGAGGGTGGAGTACTCGATCAAGGCATATCCCTGTTTGACCACAGACGAGTCAGTATCTGGCATACCATGAGACGCAACGAGAGGAGTTTATGGGGAATAGCTAGCAGAGCTTTCCAGCCCCGGTGATGCCGTGTATGGTAGAAGTGAAGATAGCAGCAACTGACCTTGACGTAACCCGTCCGGCGGTCCAGGTTCAGGCTGAAATTCTTGATCTCTCCATATTCGGCGAACAAGTCCGTGACGTCCTCTTCGGAGGCCTCTTCATGGATGTTGGTCACGATGACAATCCATCCCTCGATGCTGCGTACTGCGACGGCTCCCGCCTGTGTTCTCGGATCGTGGCTACCGTTGCTGGACTGCGCGGGAGCTTCTTCCTCTTCCTCTTGTTGCACCACCGGAGGGTCGACTTCCATTTCCGTAGACATGATGGTGGTATCGGAGTAGTAGCTATATGCTGAGGAAGGAGATAGCTTTGAGGTCGTAGTTCGAGGAGGGCCAATGGCTGGACTTGCAGTTCACCGTCCGAGGCTTGCGATGGGACCTTGCGAAGCTTTGCGGTGTGCTTAGGTAATCGGACTCACTTCCCGACGGCACTCAGTGACTGGCCCTAACCCCGTTCCATATTCGATCTCAGCATATTCAAGGGCTGGAATGGTGTAATAGAGTGCAATCCAAGCAGGAAGCAAATCTTGATTTTCTAGTCAAACGAATAAAGGAGTATCTACTGGGGAGGCCGTGAAGTTGACAGTGAGTCCATGATGATACCTAAATATGTAGATCAGCTGATGACCTGCACTTGGATCTCACCTACTTATGGAATGCAATATCGCATAGACTCAAGTTCCTGACCAGCTTTGAGACAAGTTGCCTATCACCGTTAGCTACCTTAGGCAATAATTTCTTGTAGGACACCCGCCATCTTTAAAAAATGAATAAGTATCCTTCAGCGAAGCTTCACCAGTGATGCTCACCGACTGATACATTCAACCTAGGGAACAGCAGCTTTGGGGCTGCATTTCTATTATACTAAGCAATTAAACGTGGCTGGAGGTGTTCTACATGTGAACGGCAGTTTGCGTGCTGGGATGATATCTCACTCTGTGAAGCTGATCCAAGACCAGTGACCGCTGTATAGCTGACACGTTGGGAACAGTAAGCTTTGGTTTCTAGCTCAATCTTCGCACGTAGCATCTAGTAAATATTGAGCATTGTATAATATTTTGAATTTGCGAACACAGTCTACTCTCCACATCAATGATTGATTTTGCTTGATGTGCAAGTATTGGAATGACATTGAGAAGCTCCCATGCCCTCTTTAGCTTTTCTCGTTGTAAATGCAGTGGCACTTCCTCCAAGAGCTCATCACTATGATGTGGCATAGCACCTTGAGGTAAAGTGAAAGTTAGGCAAGACCATCTCTTGACTATGGAGTGCTACAAAGATAAGCACAGTGTTCCCAGTGAAAACTGCCAGTAAACTGACAGTTGCTGCGTGCAATCATAGTGTAAACACCCTCGCGGTCCTAACACCAATCCCATTCCCTCACACAGCTCTCTTCCCCCTCATCGTCCCCGTGTACAGATCTTGACAAAACTCACATCTTTCACGAGCCAACCTAAACTCAAGCTCTTGAGAGAAAGCAATCTCAATCCACCATGAAGTACTTTCGTGCGCTTCACCCTCATGCACCTGAGAAACCGACAGCCGAAGATGATCAAACCAAGCGTGTGTCAGTCGCGAACAATCCATGGCAAGTCCCCCCCTCCTCCTACATCAACAACAAACACGACATGAATTCTCATACCTTGGAACTCCCTCGGTCAGCGACGATCCGTCGTGCGTCTGCCACTTCAGATATCCCATCCGTTTCCCCAAGCTCGAAGCCGTCGTATGCGGTCCGGAGACAGGCCAGATCCGCGAGCTGCACCAGAGCGAAACCCAGCTAGACGTGGCCTTCGATGCGGTCGGCAGCCGAATGCTCATCAACGAGCACTATCCCAACCCCGTCAACCGCTGCATGTCGGTAGACGTCAGCCTGATCCTCAAAGCCAAGTACGTGCAGTTCGTGAACCTCGAAGGTCTCTCCGACCACTCCCTGCTCCTCACCTTGCGGATCGGACGCACCGCCTCGGCCGTGAGGGGCAACAAGATGAGCCTGAAGGAGAAAGTGCGCGGCTTCTTCGAGTGTCCGCCCTACATGCGCCTGTTCGAGGATCTGTACGAGTGCCGCTGGCCGGAGAAGTTCATCCAGATCCGGCTGCCTGAGAAACGATGCAAGCGTTGGAAGACGGTGGCGCTGATCCTCAAGGCGTTCAACCAGATCACCTCCGAGAACTATTGTCAGATGGCGGGGATGATGATGACCCCTCGTGTCGGGGGCTTGGATGTGCGCGCCATCCAGGGGGAGATCAAAGCCAGGAAGGAGAAGGGCAAGGGATCGAATAAGGTCCGCCGTCGGGAGCCTGTCTCGGCCAAATACAAAGTTGCAGTGAGCGACGCGGACAAGATTGAGCGCGTGAACCAGGCATACGCGGTGCATCTCATGGCCTTCATCAATTCCTCCCCGTTCACTCCGCGCGAGTATATCGACAGGCTCTCTTGAATGCTGCGTAGCTCTGCGGCTGAGACTGTGTGCTGCGCATTACCTTCGACTTCGATCTAGCAGTGAGAAGGACGACATAGGAAGAGGAAGAGGGGATTGTGACTATTACAGTCTGTGGTGCTAATGGGCTCACACCACAACCCATCTTCGGGGTTAGCGAGAAAGTACGGACTCAGCATATGCATATGATGCTCGAGAATGGAGGTCACTTGGGGCATCGAGGTCTTCGTTTCGGTCTTTGCATCTGCGTTGGGCGCAGGTATTTAGGGAGGAAACGCATTATGTCTTTTCATTTCGGATAATTCTTCCATGATGTGGAATGCTAATATCTAATGAGGTAATGTTAATACGGATGATCTTTTGCAGAACATCGAAAAGAAAATGATTGATCTAGGCTCGATTGTCCGCGTTCCTGATCTTATATGGTGCCGTATCTCCCAGGGTTTCCAAGCCATGAATTCATGAAAGAGAACCAAGCTGTCAAGACTTGTGTCTCACATGATCACATACTTTATCAGTCGACTCTATTATGTGATATCTGCTAATTTGGCTCGGACTTATGAAGGAATTGATACCATCCCGATGATGCCCCTTGCATAATGCATTGTACCGTACCTGATTGATCACACCAGGCTCTTCCTATGAGCAGGTATTTCCTATCGGTTTCCGCATCTGAGCAGAGGCCCCGCGCATAGCTTCCTTCCTCAACTGATATATTCCTCGTTTCTTCAAAAACCCATTGAGAAGATCGGATCGAAGGTATGAATCTCCCATCCTCAAAGTCAAAACCTACCTATGCCAAGCTTTTCCATGTGAGACACAAGTGTCTTGGGTTTTGTTCCTTACATACTATTTTCTCTTGCGAGGCCCGGATGGATTGAAAACACAATTGCTCCGTAGAAGGCCCAAGGATGCCTGTTTATGAGTGAGGATGCAGGATGGTGCTCCGGAAGACTATGCTTGAGATTAACTCCCTAAGCATCTCAATTCTTCTCCAACCTCCTCGGTTCCCGAACCAGTTCATCATATTCAAGGCCGCATGAGCTGCAGGTTCCCGCATGCCGCAACACGCCCTTGGCCATGATTTACTGTTGCGGTGCGGCTGGGATTATCCTTGCATACAGAAAGGGCTGCCATTGTTTCACAGACCGTCAGTCCGATTCAAGATGAGCCAATTGCATGTGAACCCGCTCAAGGATACTTACAGCTTAGGTCAGGACGAGAGGCCGCCTCTACATTGACCGTTTCCTCCCCGCAAAATGTTGCACCGGTTCGTGCGTCCGGAGTTATGCCTGCATGCTTCAGAACGAGCGAGACTCGATCGAACCATCACAGCGTGTGGTAGCACAGTACAGTACATTGCGATATCCACAGCCACAGTTTCGAAATTCTTCATGGTTCTTCCATTCAAGTTATGAAAGCTGCAGAGCAACTTCTGGCAGCTCCACTTGGCAGTATGCCGGTCATTCTCCTCTTGAACCATAAATTACCAAGGGGCATCTTGCCAACCTATAATGAATCCTCTCGGATTCGGCCGCCTAGAATCTGAATTTCCGAGTCTGCGTCTTTCCGGTCCTAGTCGGCTGGGCCTGTTGATAAATACGCTTTAAAGGGATGGGTAGGTAGCACTGCCTTTGGTCGAAATTCCCATCATGCCTGTCTATTGTCTTTTCAACTAGTCCTTCCTTCTGCGACAGAGTCCGATTTTTGACTCTCCGTGTGCGTTGTCTTTCCTTAATCTTCTGGCGCAATCACATTCATTAGTCCACACGATCTAAAGTATAGATTCGAGAATCTCGAGATCAACCCTTCCTTGATAGACCGGCTGCAACATTAACCCCTCTGTTTCTCTTGTCTTCTTGCTCTCAAGCAGGACTATGGAAGATATATGAAACGAAAAAAAAAGGCAGCGGTGGCATTGAGAATAACATCCCCATTATTGGTTGTCACATACCATAGTCTCTTCCCAGCATACACCTGCAAACACACTCGCACGCCATGGCATCACCACTCCGCACCGCGCGATGGCTTCATGCACTGATGCTCATGAGCCACTTTAGCACGGCATTGACGGCAAGCACCGGGGCATGGCGAACCAGATCGGTGTATCAGACGATGACCGACCGGTTTGCTCGCACGGATGGGTCGACGACCGCTCCTTGCAACACGACCGCCGGCCTATACTGCGGTGGCACCTGGCGCGGCATGATCGACCACCTGGACTACATCGAGGGGATGGGCTTCGACGCAGTGATGATCTCCCCGATCATCAAGAACGTCGAGGGGCGCGTCGCCTACGGGGAAGCGTACCACGGCTACTGGGCGGAAGACCTGTATGCCTTGAACCCGCATTTCGGGACGGAGCAGGATCTCTTCGACCTGAGCCAGGCCCTCCACGCCCGCGGCATGTATCTGATGATGGACACGGTCATCAACAACATGGCCTATCTCACGAACGGCCACGACCCGGCCACCAGCATCGACTACTCGAAGCTGCAGCCCTTCAACGAGGCCCGCTACTACCACCCCTACTGCCAGATCACCGACTACAACGACTACCCGCTGGCGCAGCGGTGCTGGACGGGCGACGACATCGTCGCCCTGCCCGATCTGAAAACCGAAGACCCGGACGTCCAGCACATGCTCAACCGCTGGATTTCTGAGACCATGGCCAAGTACTCGATCGACGGGCTCCGTCTCGACGCCGCCAAACACATCACTCCGGCCTATCTCCGGGCCTTCCAGCAAGCGGCCAACAACTCGCTGGTGACCGGGGAGGTCTTCGACCGGTCCGTCGACACCATCTGCAGCTACCAGGCGGACAACGAGCTTAACAGCGTCCCCAACTACCCGATCTACTACGCCCTGCTAGACGCCTTCACCATGGGCGACACCACCGACCTCCCCAACCGCATCGAGGAGATGAAACACGCCTGCCCCAACGTAAGCACCCTGACGACCTTCTCCGAGAACCACGACGTCCCGCGCTTCGCAAGCCTCATCAACGATCTAAACGTAAGCCCTCTATCCCCAACCCCCCTCCATCACCCCCAAACTAACGCCACAAACCAACCCAAAGCTAGCCAAAAACATCCTAACATTCACCCTCCTCTACGACGGCATCCCCATGATCTACCAGGGCCAAGAACAGCACCTCACCGGCGCGCACGACCCCCTCAACCGCGAAGCCCTCTGGCTAACGGGGTACGCGAGCACGCCCGAGACCGCGCCGCTGTACACGCACATCGCGACGCTCAACGCGCTGCGCCGCCACGCCATCCGCATCGACCCGGCCTACGTCGACACCCCCACCTACCCGATCTACCGCGGGTCCAGCGAGATGGGGTTCCGGAAGGGCCGCGAGGACCGCCAGGTGATGATGGTGCTGTCGACGCAGGGCAGCGCCAGCGGCGCGTACAAGATCCGGCTGACGACGGGGTTCCAGCCGGACGTGGAGGTGGTGGAGGTGCTGAGCTGTGAGCGGTTGACGGTGAGCGAGGTCGGGGAGCTGTGGCTGGGGATGGATCGCGGGGAGCCGAGGGTGTTGTTTCCGGTGAAGTGGATGGAGGGGAGTGGGCTGTGTGGGTTTGGGGATGGGGAGGGGACTGGTGGAGAGGGGATGGGGGGAGAGGGGGGAGAAGGGTTGGGAGAAGGTGGTGGTGGTGGAGGTTCAGCGGGTGCGGGGAGGAATACGGGGATACCTTCGGGGGCTGTCTCTGCTCGTGTTGTTAGGGGTTGGGGCACTGGGATCGGGGTACTGGGTGGGTTGTGGATGGTGGTCCTAGGGATGTGAGCTGGATTAGGGTCTGTGTAGTTGTGGTTTTTGACATAGTTGCAGGTCAGATGCCTGCGCCGTAGTGAACAAGCTACTGAACAAGCGAACAACCGAGAAAAAAAGATACTACGAATGCTATGAACATGAACCTGACTGATATCGAGTGGAGATGTCTATTGTTTCCTCCTGGTATGCGGCTGATACTAAAGCTATGCATACATTTGATGCTGGACCCCCATATTCCTAGCACGTAGAAGCGACCATTGCTGTTTATCAGCATAGGCAGCATAGGGGGGATTGGAATGTGCCCCAGTGAAATGCCCCGTCTACAGGCAGTAAAGAAGGATCAGTGGGAAACATGAAAGGAATAAAATTACACCGGGCGCTAAAGCAGAACCGAAATATCAATCAACCTTGTTCCAACTTCTCAATGATCCGAACTCCACAAGGGTTCCGGTTGTTCATGTGACGAGTAGTCAACCGGTTCATTAAAGTGGCTCTCGATGGAGCCATAGGATCGGATGTTGTGTTCATAGAAGCCATAGCAGAGCATCTACTTCCGCTGCTGGCGCATGCCCAGAATCTGGACCATGCGGACGAAGATATTGATGAAATCCAGGGTCAAGCTGATGCTCTCGTTGACAACATCCTTGCGAACGAGACCGCGCTGAGAGAGGCGAGCGTGGTGAAGGATCTTCTGGACGTCATAGAGGGTGAAGCCACCGAAGACAGCCAGACCACCGTACAGCCAGATCTTCTCGGACCACATGAGAGTACGGGTGGCGGTGACGGGGAGAACCATAGGAGCGAGACCGGAGAGAGCAACGATGGCAACACCAGCGAGCAGAGGACCACCCAAATACAGGTACTTCTCCTGCTTGGCGGTGGCACCAACGAAAGCAATGGAACCCATCATTCCGACGGTGTAGAGACCGGCGCGGGCGAGCAGAGCGGGGCTCATGAACATTAAAGGGGACAGGAGAGCGGCTTGAGTGATGTTGAAAGCAGTCCAGAGACCATACTTCACGACGTAGCTAGTGGTGCTGTTAGCATTGCTGTTCGGCCTAGCTAGAACGGGGAAGCCTCGCTGAGTACTCACTTGTCAGGAGAAGTGTACAAAGTACCGTACATGGTTCCAATGCTAGCGACGAGACCAAGACCCATAACCAACCAAGGGTTGGCAGCCATCATGCGGTAGGAGAATCCGTTCATGTGCATAGCGCGAGCGGCAATGGCGATGATACCAACACCAAGTCCGGTGTGCATGAAAGTCTCGTTCAGGTAGCTGCGCTCATAGTGGGGCATACCGCCATCCTCGCGGGTCTCGCGGTTGAAGATCAGGTTCGTTGCGATGATGGTACCTCCAACGATGGCGGCACCGTAGCCCAATTTTTGCAAAAGTTCACCGCGGGTGTTGTAGGTTGGCTGCTGCATATACGTCCGGCGGAAAGCATTCTGGAAGGTCTGACGAGATTTGGCGAAGATGGAAGATGAGACGGGGCCGGTAGGCTTCGGCTGGGCAGGCTTGAATGGGGTGTTGTGGATGAAACGAGCGCTATTAGCAGGCTTGGAGATTTGGCAAAGCGCCGTCGGAACGGCGAACGGGCGCCGCAAGAAGAACGCCATGATTGTTGGGGTGGTGTATCGCTGGATGACGACGATGAGAAGGAAGAGGAGGAAAGCGCTTTAAATGCGAAGCGATGATATCAATCCGGGGTCCCGCTGGCTACGGCGGCCCGAACGTTCGAGAAGTGAAGTCACGTGTAGTGACTCAATAATTACTCAGCGCTGGCCGCGCTCGGCGATAATCTTGGTGGAGGAGGGGAATTAAGGGAATTAAGCCGGATATCTGCGATTCAATTCTACGTATTCAATACTTGTAAGTGACCTCGCACCTTCTAGCATGTGCCTCTGTTATATGTCTGACCACTTCTCGGTAGATCTATTCCGTAATCAATAGCCTCGCTTCGCGCCATGTCTTCCTCGTTCGTCGAAACCATAGAGCTTGCGCATCTGCCACCTTCGATGCCCGTGCATGTCGCACTTTATCGGGATGTCAAAAATGCTGCTTCTCTTCGACAACAGTTGATCTCAGGTAACGCTGACTTTGAGTATGCCTTCATTGATGCAAACATGGTATGAGATGATCATCAAAAACCTGGGTCAGTCAGTTACCATTGTTTCTGATGATGGTTCGCAGGTTCTCTCCAGAGCTCATGCTTTGTCCGCCGTCTTCCGAGCTGTAAACGACTCGATCAACGGACGCCTTAAGTCTCGCAATGTTCACTCAGAGATTGTTTTCTCATTCAGCCCAGCGAATAATGTGCGTCTTTGAGGTGGAACGCGACAAGCACCGCCAGCCTGGCTAACTCTCTCCAGATCGCCGAATCATTCCGCAAATTTGGTATTGCTGACTCCACCAAAGACCTACTAGTGATCAAGGTCTCGATGACACCGGACGTCACCCACGACTCAGTCGCAACCCATCTTTCTCAACATGTTGAAGGCTCGGCTGTGCCGTTTGACGACGAAACCCTGTCGAACATTGCCGATGTGACGAAAATCAAGAAGGCTTATAAACTCGGCGCACTGAAGACTCCTCCCCCAACTCAGGCAAATGGCACACAGAGCGATGGTATGAGACAGCTTGAACTCTCTGTCTTGGGAGCGATTGCGTTGCGCGGGGCCACTTGATCGGCACGTAAGGTCTGAGGTATTACCTTTCGTGCCAATTCCCATGATGGAACATCAACAGGCTTGTGAAAGCAGCCATCTGCTGCTTCACGCTATTCGACTTGCCTATTGCATTTTGGGTCTGTATTAAACAGCCCCAACCAAGCCTGGCTTCGTCCAAGGCTTGTCCCAAAAGATGCTTCCCCGGAATGAGTGGATCATTTGAAGCGCTATTGCTCTAGCATATAAGAGACAAGGGTTTCCAGGATCTGTGCACGGGATTTAGACAGATGGTGCTCGGAGTTGCAGTGCCATGTACTATAACTAGTTCCTGCAACGCAATGAACTAGAACAGATAGCATAGAGATACCCAGTGGCCAATACATTGCTAAAACGTTTTTAAAAGTGAAAAGTATAGTCACATAAGCTATACAGACTACATAGTAAGATGGTAGGACCGGGCGAACAGATCACATGCACGCGGTTGCCCAGTCCACCGATGTCGTCATCCCGAAACGGAAATCCTTCAACTTTGCCAAGACACATGGCGGAGGTCTCGATCCTCGCCGCATCTACAACTCTTATGAATATAATAAATACATCTTGATCGGCCTAGCAACTCATGCACTATCATCACAAGCAATGCTCAAAACCGCGTTATAGTATCGAGACTTGTGAATCATATCTCAAGCAAAGTTCTACAGACAATCGTCGCCTAGATGTTCCGGAGAGATCGGACTCGTCGAGACTCGCCACCATGACCGCCACCGCGGAGGTCATTGTACTGTTGTCCTCGCCAGAGCACAGCCCAGTGAATACACCTGCGCCACCCAAGTACGATGCCCAGCAGCTCTTCGGGCTGTCACCGATCGATACCTCCACTTCCCAGCCGCCGTCTCCATCGGACCTCTTTCAGGACCCTACGCTTTCCAAATTCTTCGAGGGCGGGAAACAGTCCAGCAAACGAGCTCGGAAAACCCCAAACGCCGCTTGCAAAACTACAGATGTCGAAGGGGCAGATGTGACAGGGGCCAAAGACGGTCCACCTGAGGATAAAGTGAAACAGAGAGGGAGGCCCAAGAAGAAACCAGAGGAACGCGTGGAAGAATCAAGCCATACGGGCGAGGGTCCGTCTAAGAAGAGCTTGTCGAAAAAGCCGACGCCTAGGGAAAGGAAACCGAAGGTGCCGAAGACGACGACGAAGCGCGCGACAGCTGCAAACAAGACCATTTCGGGGAGGGTTGCGAAGGCTGGTAGCTCGTCGCAGCCAATCGAGGGACAATCCGGCAAGAAACCCGATTGTCCCTCAACCCCGCAGCTTTCTTTGGATCAGAACTCTGCGAATGATACCCGCGACTGGGAGAAGGATGGCCTGCAATTGGAACAAGCGTTAAAGAGAAGACTGGATTGGACGCCCACGGGCGGCACTATAGAACAAACTAGCGGGTTGGATATCAAATTGGATCACAACAGCAATGAAATGAAAAGCTTTGGGACTATGCTATCTGAGTTTGGGTTTGGTGGTATCTCTGCTCCTCAAGCTATGAATCGGGTTCTAGAGGAGAACGGCCCTACCAAGAGGAGGCGCATTGAAGTATGTCCCATCTGCTTGATCTCGATGATTACTCACTTTCTTCTCGATAACTAACTTCCGCACAGCTGATTGACGCTAGTGTATATCCTGGGAACAAGCCAAAAACCAATGAGAGTAGCGAAAATCACTCCACTGAAGATGAAACCTCGAGTTCAAAAGCCCCAGCCGCGAAAAAGAAAGCCACTAAGCCAAAGAAGTTCTCGACACTTACAGCGAGGGTAACTGCTCAGTATCTCACCAATGCTACGGAGGCTATGGACAATTCAGAAGGCAGTGCTTCGGCCAGTATGCCATCAGCTCTCACGTCCAAGAAATCGACAACAAAGAAAGGGAAGAATGCTAGGGCGCAAGAACCAGAGCTTGTCATACTCTCACCTGAAGCCGCCGTCCGGTCTCTGGAGGATCAAGAGCTGGTCTTTGGCACTTGCAGTCAGCTAGAACGTGAGGACTCTCCTACTATGATAAGAGAATTGCAAACAGCAATTCGGGAATCGGAGCAAAGTCTAGCCTTGGAGACAAGCATCCGTGTGAACGATGGCGCAAATGAAAGCCTACCGTTGACAATCTCACGTTTCACAGCTTCAAGAAATCTGTGGTCTGTCGCAGCCCGCGATGTTGACGGGTCGGTCTTGCCGGTTGAGGTAGTCGACTTAGTAGACGGCTCCGATACACCGAAGCCTTGTTCTGCTGTCAACAACGGAGACAGTAAGGGAAAGAAGGATAGAGATGTATCTGCAACTTCCAACGAAGCAGTCGTGCCCGATGCACAGAAACCCAGAGAAGATCTGTCTACTTCTGCCCCTGAAACCTCAGACACTCTTGACAGACAAGCAGGTGTCGGCACATCACAACCTCGAGCCCGACAGCCTAAAATGCCACATTTTAGTGGCTTCACAGATGCTCAACTATCTATACGAGTTGCCTCTTATGGATTCAAGCCCATAAAAAGCCGCCCAAAAATGATCGAGATTCTCACCAAATGTTGGGAATCCAAGCATGGTACAGCTGCTCCATGCGTACCAGGTAACCTGGCCCCCCAACCCCCTACTTCATCATCATCGGAAACGGTGATTCCCAAGACCTCAGCCAAGGGCACTCGATCGCAAAAGAATACAACCACCAAGAAAATAGACGCAAAACCAAAGCCGAAGAAATCAGATGCAATCACCGAGTCAACGATAAAACCAACAGCTGCCAGGAGCATACCCCCCAAACCTTCACAAACACCCACCAAACCCAGCCACTCATCTCTCACGAATAGTGTCACTCCAACGATTTCTTTTGCAGACGTTGAAGAGATACAAGACTCCGAAGAAGACGAGAGCATTCCCTCCCCGAGCCGCTTACAAGAGAGATATCTCCTCCACCACGCCGCACCTCAACCAAGCCTACCCACCACCACTACCGCCATTCCACCCACTTCCAGCAAGACCAAACCAGCCAAACCCTCTCAAAAGACCACGGATAGCGCAACGACGCTGAGTCTCGAGGCTCCCAGCCTCCACAATCAGATTACCCAGGCCGTCTACGCACAGCCTCGACTCCGACCCACCAGCATCAACAGACAACCCAGCTGGCACGAGAAAATCCTTATGTATGATCCCATCATCCTCGAGGACTTCACAACCTGGCTGAACACGGAGGGTCTGGGCCTTGTTAATGAGGATCGTGAAGTTGGCGCGGCGCTGGTGAAGGAATGGTGCGAGGGGAGGGGCGTTTGTTGCTGTTATCGACCGAAGGGAAGAGACGGGTGAGGTGTGACTGTCTGCCTTTGGGGATTGTATTCTATTGAATTATGGCTGCGTATCATGTTCGCATCTTCGATCTCATACATTGATCTCCTATGTTTACTGGAAAGGGCGTTTGGAGATACAAATCTGGGGTGTTCATTGGGAAAGGGAAATACCCCTATATAGGTACTTGGCATAAGGTGTTTTGAATGTGAATTCTCCTTTCGAGGATGTATAGAACTCAGCTGAGCATCTGGTTACTCTACCAGTATATCTGCAACCGCTAGCCATGGCTGTTTTCACCACTAAACCGCACTCTAGTCAAATCCATATCATGGATCCCCCCTCCCCCACGGTTATGCATATCGCAGCCTCACGCAAGCCATTACTCCAATCTAGTACAGCCCAGTTTTGCTGCCTATGTACAAACGTACTGTCAATTGATAAGCTATATACCCTTCCTGGGGGATGTTGGATGTTTTCATGACGCATTGGGAAGAGGCACCATGATGCTCCTTCCCCCCCTCCCGGGTTGGAGTCTGTTCGATGGCATTGAAATCATCTAGGTACCTAGTGTACATACATGGATGGAGTTGCTGAAGCTGGCGGGATTGAGTGAGTCCCAAAACAAACCACAGCACAGGATAAGCTGATATCACATCCGCTGGCTCGACTTAGCAATACCTGATTTCCACTGACCTTGCACATTCAGATGATCAGTTGATAGTTCGGGCCGGCCAGGACCAAAACGATCCGGATGAGGAATATAGAAATATAGCGTTGGTTGGTTTGATGGATTGAGGGACTAAGAAGATATGGCAGGAAACGGGTGGGATACAGAATTGAAAAGAGAGAAAATGGAATGGAGGAATCTAAGGTACAAAGAACGGAAACTGGCACAAATTCCTACATGCATACAAATATCAACCGGCTCAACCTGGTATGATAGACCATGCTGCCATGTGCTTCTGTGTCCAGCATCAAACTCCTTTCATGCCTGCGTTGCCGTCATAACCTGTAATATCGACCGCGAAAATAAATAAGACCCCCAAATCCCACCCAAGTAAGGACATATATTTCGCCAGAAGAGCCGACCTAGAGTTCAAATATTACTTCACAAGCCCATGCGATGCAACCAAATTCCATCACGACTTCTTGAGTCGTGAACCTGAAAGACATATGGGGAGAACCAAACTCCATGACCCAAGCGAGAGTATAATATAGAGGGGGAAGGAAATGGAGGTTAGAGATATAGCCTCTTATATAGCGGTGAGGAAACGGGCCGCAAGTGTGTCACACAGTCAATGCGGATGGCGTATCTTAGACACCAAATGCTCCGATTCTGGAATCTAAGAACCCTGACTGCTTCAACGTCGACAATTGTCTGGAAAGCCATTATCTTGTGGCGATGGACTTCCCACGCCGCGGCTTGAAGCTGCCGACGCGGCAACGGCTCACCGGAAAACTTTCCCGTTTACAGCGACGGTTTCAAAGCTGATTCGCCTTGCGTATTTGGAAGATCCTCCAGCTTCGAGCCATGGCGTGAGATTCTTGCATTGGCTGACATCGAAGGACTCTAATTTATCGCAGCCCTCTGCCACAGCCTCAACGCCAGCACCGGTGACTCGGACACAGCCACGAACTGACAGACGCTTGAGATGCAGGAGATGGAGTCCGATACTGCGCAACGAAGGGTCGGAGATAGCAGAGCCGCAAAATGACATGTTGAGGTAGGTCAGGTTGGAGCATTGTAGGGCGAGTACTTCTGTCGCAGTATCTGAAAGGGCACAGCAGAAAGACTTTGCTGGTCAGTAAGCATCTCATGCGAGGAGGGAAGGAATGCTCTTGTGCTTACCAAATCCAGTTCCTGAAGTTGTTTGGCGGCATTCGTCAGATAGACAATAGCATTGTCGGTCAAATATGTACAGTCTGCTAGACATAGCCTCCTCAGATTGGTAAATTGCGCGTTTCCCCAGTACTGAAACCCTTGATCGGTGATTGTCGTGCAGCGGGTGAGGTCCATTTCCTCGATTCTAGATGCAGCATGCGACGCAATATGATGCATCGAGCGATCGGTAACATGTTTGCAGTAGGATAAGGTCAACTTCTTGAGCTCGGGGCAGCCATACACAGTCCCGGCTGCAGTTTGCATGGTGGGTTTTAAGGATGCTTTGCCGGACTTCGCAGACTCCTCGCTGGGCTTATGTTGACCGGGTACAACCCAGCCTACAATCCGCGCCAATAGTGTGTCGCCCACCTTTCGACAGTTGCTAAGATCAACCTCTTGCAAGCCTTTTGCTTTACTTGCCATGTCAAGAATGGCCGATCCCGTTACGTCCCACACACTCTTCATCTTCCAGGCAGTAACGTTGGAACCACATACAGCAACCAGCTTGCTGAACCCCTCATCCGTGATATGGAAGCAATTGCTAATGTTGACGTAGCGAGGTCTGCTGCCGACAAACGGGCAAATGATTTTCGCCAGGACGTCATCCGTGATGCACCGATTATACACGCTCAAGTCGAGATTATGGAACAGTTCAGCGGATGTGCTCAGGAGCTCAGACCAGTGCATCGAGACAGCTCGGAGGCGTAGAAGGTCATGAAGCTCCACATACCGGAAGATCTTTGTGAGGATGTTATCCGGAAGCACACCATGGTTATCCTGGCGGGGTACACGGGTGCTTTCCTGGGACGTGGAAAGTCTAGAGGATCCAGGTAACGTGAGAAAGGATGAACTCGTGGACCGTGGCTCAGATGATGGAGTTGATGGCCGCTGTTGCTCTCCGGAGGCTTCCTCCGGGGTCATCGGGGCAACAGACCCGCGTCGACTTCGAAGGCGAACTTTATCCAAGCCGATGTTAAGAAAAGGGTCTGGATCTGATGGGCGTAAGAGAGCCTGCTCATCTACACCATTGGGTCTTGGCGTGCTATCCAACTCTGTCTCTGTCAGTGTTAGAAGCGGCATAGACTGCCTCCGAGAAGCCCTTAATTTGAAGTTATCATCGACCTCCATATGATTGCCGTAAGGCTCAGCGCCCGCATCATCTGACATCACAACATCGCCATCAGAGGCTGACTGGAGCCGCTCTTTAGCGGTTTGCTCGACTTGCTGACGGACCTTTTGGGGACATCTCTCCCAGAACTCGGCCAACACCTCACCGCTGATCATCAAACATTCTACCGCACTAATAGACCGCACAGTAGCGGTCCTTCGAGGTGCTAGCGACAGGCTTACGACCTCTCCAAAATACTGGCCTTGTTTCAGCCGTGCTTTTACCTCGAAGCCCGGGTGTTCGATAGTTTTCGGTAGGGACTGCGTTTGCTGTGCTTCTGCCCTCTCCGATAGGACCTCCACTTCGCCACGAACAATGAAGTATATCTCACGTCCCTGTGAATCCTGTTTGATAATGTCGGTGAAAGGAGGGTAGGATCGGGGTTGCGCATTGAGTCCCAGGAAGTGAAGGATATCCGGCGGCAAGCCGGCAAATAGCGGTAATTCCTTGAGAAGAAGACGGACATTGACCAGTCCATTCGCCAGCGCACTGGATGATCCGTCAGCCAATCCAGGGCTGGGGGATTTCCGCTTCTTGTTGACGGACGCCAATGACCTGCCATCCTGCTCGCTGAGACTGAGGTCTCCAGAAAACGTGTCTCTCACTCTTTTCGAGCCTCTTCTGGCCGGACTTCCGGGCTCGACCACTGGCACAGATGTTTCCTTCTTCTTTTTCTCCAAGATCATCAATCTCTCCTGTGCTTCATCCCTAATGGCCCGCTCTACATCAGGAAAGCGGGGGAGGATTTGTCTGAAATCCTCCTTGGTCAGTACGACCAGTAAGCACCTGGTGCGGGCGACGATGGTCGCCGTCCGCGGGCGATCCATCAACACGCCAATCTCACCAAAGAATGCACCTGCTTCGAGGTCGGCATACACACTCTCGCCATCGCGGGAAGTCACCGAGACCGCACCGCGGACCAACCAGTAGATAGCCTTGGCTTCGTCGCCTTCCGTCAGGATGTAGTCATTGGCTTGCTGGAGCTGGGGGCGGAGATGCTGGCCGACATCGATCAGGAACGATTCTGGGGTGGATTGAAAGAGAGGAAAGGAGCGCAATCGGTCGATGAGGTCTAGCGGCAAAGCTCGGATGTTCGACGAGGTCAATGGCGACGGACGTACAGGACGATTGGGGTTTATCACCGAGTCGAACGAATGTAGCAGGGATGCGGTTTCGGAGATAGGAGTGACGGCTTTAGTCGAACCTCCGCTGGCCCTTCCATGGCGGCGCATTGTGAAACGGTTGAGGGGGAGGTTCCAGGAAGCTTGGGAAAGATACAAAGGGGTTTTAGAAAGAAGATTTGATGGAGGAGCATATAGTTTAGTTCGGCCCCAAAGCGATCAATGAACCGATGACGTCGACGAAAAAGGGAATCACGGGGGGAGCTTTTTTTTTTCAGAGAGACATCGTTCGGGAACCAAGGTGCGGGGGAGGAGGACAAAAGATTCGGGACAGGACAATCGGCTTCGAGCCGTTCAGAGTTGACAGTGGGAAGAAGAGCGACAATTAATTCAGGTTGCAATAAGAGCAGGTCTGCAGAAGTGAAGCAAAAATGGAGTGATGGGCTAAAGTGGTAAAAAATAGTCCTGAAGAAGGACTACAGAGCATAATGGATGGATGGAGGGGAGTGGAGGGGACGGAAGAGGGGAGAAGAGGGGAGTTGAAAGGGTGGTTGAAGAAGCTGGGTTAGTTAATAGGAATAAGAATAATAACTAATAATTAGTAGGTAGTTTTAGTAGTTTAGTCTACTTAAGTTGTGAGTCGGCGGAGCAGAAGGAGCAGAAGGAGCAGCAAGAGTAGCAACAGCTTCCCACAGTAGCTACTAGTTAAGCCTAGGACTCTAAGACTAGAACTGACTCTAGGGAGACTAGACACTGCAGTTAGTCTAGCAGCAGTAGCAGTTGCAGCAGAACAGCAGCAGAGCAGCAGCAGCTTAGAGAGGCTAGTCCAACAAGCAGCAACATGAAAGCGGGGATCACCAACGTCAAATTCTTTGGTTGAGGCTCCACCGCCGCCGCAAATGGTCAGTGAGTCTGGGAGTGAGTCTGGGACCCGACGGAGAGTCTGGGACTCTAGGTCTCTTTCGTTCTGTTCTTTCTTTCAGGTTTCTCTCCGCCACTTAAGGTTCCACACTGTCGGTACAATCCCCTATCCAACCAATATCCCCTCCCCTCCCTCCCCCCAACGGAGTATGTTCAATCAAGCAAGCCATCCACCATCTTGTCGACTCCAAGCAATTTTGCCTAGAATAAGCAGGTGCGGAGTTGTGCTCATGTGGTGAAACATGTGGCCTATCTTTCTGGAACAATCGGGACTTCTTCTTATCCACTGCCGCTGCTGGCGGCAGCATAACACAATCAATCAATCATAGTTACCGGCAAGCAATCATTGATGAAGCGGAGACCATTACCCGTTTCTCTCGCCACTTCTTTTCTGTTCTCTTCTCTATCTTTGGTGTCTTATCAAGTTGGCACTTATTATAATCTCTCACAATCGAGTAGATCCGACAATTCTTTCGAATTCAGGCTGCTGCAAGTAGATCTCAAGTCGTCTCGTTATCAACGGCCACCTGCATGTAGCGATCAACCAGAGCACGACCTCTTACCCGTAGAAGCAAAGCAACACCACTTGTTTGGCTTGTTTGTTTGCCGCTTTTGTCACGGCTTGGGGACCGCTTTTGCAGGCAGCTCATCCTGATGCCATTTGGTGTATGAGCGTGAGCAGTAAGCATCAGAGCGCGGTTATTCAAAAGTTACCAGAGGCTGCATGAAGTTCACAGAGCGTAGTTTGTTTGTTGCGGGGCTGCTGGATCATTGGATTGTCACGATTCACCAATGTCCATCCCCACGCATTGTACTGAGTAAGTTACCCCTCGTAGCCAAGTCACCTGCATTGCTGAAATAACATGCCACATGACAACCTTATCCCCTGCAGCGGGAATTATGCGTCACCCTACTCCGTAGGCTGAGCAATTTCTGGTACTCACTAAGCTCTGATTCAACCCAGCGTTGATGCAGACTCACTTGGATTCAGTTCACACAAAATACGTGTATGTTCACGTGTCAGCAATGGAGCATACTGTAGCATTTAATTAAGATCTCCCTTGCTGACGCGACTGAATGGGTCAGATGATGCCGCATGCACATTGGTTCAGACACCAGTCCTAGAAAATAGTACGCAGAGGACTGGCCCTTCCTGCTTGCTGCGATGGAAAACAACATCAAGTTGCAAGGCTCAAGTATGCTTTAACTTAACTTCGAGCTGTCTATTCAGGTTTCTAATACAGAGCTGGGGGAGTGAATTTCACACGACGAATTGGCACTTTCCCTCGTAGATAGAGAATCAATGGACCAACAGGGTCATGAAGATACATAAAAACTATATGACAAGTGAAGCCGAGTGTTTAGCACTGAGTTTCAGCTATTACCGGTATCAATGCACATGGGGGCTTGCCGCCCACTCTCTCGAGGCGTGAGACCACTTCGCCCTCGTCAATGTATAATAATGGCAAGCCACGATACCAGAGACAGGAAGACCTAAGCAATTGCGATAGCATCTGTGTCATCAATGGCAGCTCCGTCAAGGAACATCATTGATGTGCAGAGTGCGCGCTTTTTGGAGAGTAGATCCAAAAGAGATTCACTGGTGCTTGTTTCCAGACAAATGCTCAATTTCACCATGCATAGTAAGGAGTGGTCGAGAATAAGTATCTGGAGACTCCATCTCCGTGCCGTAGGCTGGAAGTCTGGACGTCTGACATGATGCGGCAAATCATGGATGTATACTCCCAGATTTGACAATCCACCGCTTCTTCGTTATTCGTATTCGTAGGGTCGCGCCGTGGCACCTACCGGAGCGGGAAGTGTCCTTGCTGTGATGTGCAAGGCAGTAGGTTTGAATATGTATCCAAGGAGTCTGGGCCTGTGGCTCTGATGTAGAGCTTTCATATCGGAAAAAAGGGCTGTGTGATCTTCAATATCATCACTCGGCCTTCGATTGAGGTTTGCCCATGATAAATCTGACATAGGCGGGCGGGTTGCCCTTCAAGTATGCAAGGCCGTCTTGAAGCAGTCCGTATGTCAGGCCTAATTTCAGACCAAGTTTGGCGGTACGGGCTGCAGTGAAGACATCATGACGGGCTAGACAGATAGGGATAGATTAGCTGGCAATCTTAAGAGCGCCGAGGAGCTTCAGTAACGGACCTAAGAGGCTGTAGATGCCTGAGAATGACAAGCCTGCTACAACCGTCGACAGAAAATCCCGTTGGCCGTGTCGGGCATTGTCCACGATATCCTCAAAGACGGTGAAGACCATGGCACTACCGCCTAATCTGGATCCCATTCTGAATCCCTCTCGCATGCCTGCGACGGTAGCAACATATCTCCGAGTCTTATGGTATTGCCACCACGCCATTGAGGTCAAAGGCTGTCGATGAGCGTTCTCCGCGCGGAAACGATAGGCCGACGTGGTGTTGCCTTTGGAGAATCCGAGACACAAGCCTACGCCAAAGGCAGTAGCACCTGTAGCCATCATGCGCCTTCCAATACTTACTCCTAGTCGTTGATATGGATCAACACTAAGGAGCTCCTCCTTCATGGTAGCGTAGGACAAAGACTCGGGCGCGTCTGATGGTTGCTGGACATCCATGCTGAATGGTAGATAAAAGTGACCCGTTGGATTCAAACTGATTGCGAACCAAGTCAACGATAGATAGGGCCTGGCAAATGCTGTCGGTTCGGTGTGCAATTGGCTGTGAGAGAGTGTCACTTTCTCTGAACGTGAGTTTTGACGTGCGGTGGACGTGCCGGACTCGACTTTTGGCGGCTCGCCGAGCTCCGAACTCCAAAGGCTCCGCGGTCCCGCCAAAGCTCAGCCATCAGCTTCACAAGCACTAAATCGCACACCATGGTAGGTACCGCCTCGCGCTGATCATCAAACAAAGTCAAACTAAACTGATCAATTTATTTACAGCCTCAGCCCGATCCTCTCAGCTGGACTTTGTTGTTCAAAAAGCACAGAACGACCGTGCTTCTGATGCTTCCTGCATCCGAAACGGTCGCCGCAACCAAAAATGCATTGCTTCGGGCCCTTCAAGCTCGGGGCCTGAGAGATATAAATGGAGATGTCGTTCCAGTGGACGCTTCCGAAATTGAGCTTGGTATTCCGGTAGACAAGAATGACTTGGAAAAAGGCTGGACGAAGCTTGAGGTTGACGTCGCCGACTTCGATGTTGCCGCCGCACCCAAACGAGGAGCCGGGAAGAAGGCAGCCGGTTCGCTCACCTTACTAGCTGCCGATATCAAGAATGGACAATCCATCGCATTCAGGTTCCGGAAGCCTACGACCGACGATTCTGAGAAGAACGATGAGTTGGCTGAGCTAGATCCGGAAGATCCAGGATGGGATGTTGTCCTCCCTAGCTTCGAAGACGAAGAAGATGATGTCCAGAACTGAGTGCTACCTTCAGCCGAAAATAATGAAATGAATGACATCAAACCCGTCTGTTGGCTGCAACTGAGATCCAGTATACCACACAGGTTGACGGAGGTTGCTACCCGGACAAGTGAGCCATGACCAGAATAAAATGTCGACAGTCTCATGATATTAGCTCTTATGCAATCTCTGGTCAACAGCAGTACGCTTGCGTTTGCATCTTCTCTCTGTAAGAGCGCGATACGATGAGCTATCTACACCCTTGAGTTACCCTGGCGCATGGCTCATATCGGTCTATAGCAGGCGGCTTTAATAAGCTTCCCTGAATATCACTTTAATAAGATCCTTAGTGTACAACCACATGCTTCTTTTCTAACTCATTCCCTGATTGTAGTACGCGTCACTTCATCCCATGTTGGTGAGGACTTTTCCACATATTGGCAAATTCTTCCTACGACCTTGGGACTATACACCTGCCCGTCAGATGGCCCCTACATTTTGGCTGATGGGGCTATAAGATTCAAGACCTCGCTTTGGTCTGGAACTGCTATCAGATTATAGCGCAGATCCATAGTAAACTGTAGACGAGGAGTCCGACATAATAATCTCAACTGATCATGTAGATATCCGTCTCTAGCCGTTTGCATTGAAGGTGGAGAAGATGGATCGAAGGTGCGTGGTGATAGTCACAAGCTGGACGTGCTCTTTCAATGGCTGTCGGCCGGGATATGTGAGGCGGTGTGAAAGCACCGCAGGGGCACGATAAGCCTACTTTATCCACACGTCGCCCGGTTGCTAGGAGCAACAAGGCGGTGGAAAACACGTCAATGTCAACAGATTGGCTGAAGGTCGAACTAGTGCCAGCGTTGCTCAACAGGGGAGACTTTCTGGAGCCGTCTTGATTAATAGGTCCACAATCAACATTCCTCACTTCCACGTTCTGTGCACCTAATTTTTCCATCTCTTCGTTGTTCTTTCTTCGTCTGCCTTGTTGACGGTACAGGGCGTCGCTCCCCTGGATAGCCGACCTCCGCGTTGAATTACCTAGAGGGACGTGACGCCTCTGCGGTGATAGTTGATTGCACTATTACAATATGACCGACGCTTCTTCCATCACTGTCGCGGTCCGGGTAAGGCCGTTCACAATTAGAGAAGCAGCACAGCTCTCAAAATGTGAAGACGGCCCATTGTTCCTTGGTGACGGGTCACTGGCGGCAGCGCCGACACCCAAGCTCAACCAGAAGGGTCTCCGATCTATCATCAAGGTCATTGACGATCGATGCCTGTGAGTAGCACAGCATGCGTGGCCAGTGTGCATGGCTTGACTGATCTCTGTTCTACTAGTGTTTTCGATCCCCCGGAAGACAACCCTGTCCAAAAGTTTTCGAAAAGCGTCGTACCAAACGGAAAACGCGTCAAGGACCAGACCTTCGCTTTCGATCGAATTTTTGACCAGAATGCCTCTCAGGGCGAGGTATATGAATCAACAACGCGGGGCCTTCTCGACAGCGTACTAGATGGGTACAATGCTACTGTGTTTGCTTATGGTGCTACGGGCTGTGGAAAGACTCATACAATCACTGGAACCGCCCAGCAACCGGGTATCATCTTCATGACGATGCAGGAGCTCTTTGAGCGTATCGATGAACGATCAGACGAAAAAGCAACCGAGATCTCGCTCTCCTATCTCGAAATCTACAACGAGACAATTCGTGATTTGCTGGTGCCTGGAGGTAGTAAAGGAGGTCTGATGCTTCGGGAGGATTCCAACCATTCTGTTTCGGTGGCTGGCTTGTCGAGCCATCATCCGCAAAATGTCCAGCAAGTGATGGATATGATCATGAGGGGCAACGAATGCCGCACCATGTCGCCTACGGAGGCCAACGCTACCTCTTCGCGCTCGCATGCGGTCCTTCAGATCAATATTGCACAAAAGGATCGGAATGCAGATGTGAACGAGCCCCATACAATGGCCACATTGAGCATCATTGATCTTGCAGGAAGCGAGCGTGCCAGTGCTACAAAGAACAGAGGAGAACGACTCTTCGAAGGTGCAAATATCAACAAATCCCTTCTTGCCCTCGGAAGCTGCATCAACGCGCTTTGCGATCCCCGAAAGCGAAACCATATCCCTTATCGAAACTCGAAACTTACCCGGCTTTTGAAATTTGCGCTGGGCGGCAATTGCAAGACGGTTATGATCGTCTGCGTTAGCCCATCAAGCCAACATTTCGATGAGACCCAGAATACGTTACGCTATGCGAATAGAGCGAAGAACATCCAAACGAAAGTTACGCGAAATGTCTTCAATGTTAACCGCCACGTCAAGGACTTCCTGGTGAAGATCGATGAACAGATGGCGTTGATTAATGAATTGAAGGCCCAGCAAAAGAACTATGAGAAGGTTGCGTTCGGCAAATTCAGGAAGCAAACCGAGAAGAAGGACGCTGTCATGCGAGAAGGAATCGCTCGTATCCGCAGCGCTTACGAACACTCACTGCCAGAAAGGCAGGAAAGGACTAGCAACATGATCAAATTGAGACATATCAGCCGCCGGATCGGACTACTCTCATCTTGGATCGCCGCATTCGATCACGTTTGTGCATCCTCCGAGTCTGAACAACCACTATCCAATCTCAGAGCCATTCGCAAAACAGCACAAGGAATCCTTCTCGAATTGGAGAGTAGCAGGCAACACTATCATCAACGGTTGGCAAAGTCCACGTGGGACCGCAGCTTGGTTAGTGCTGTCGAGCATGCTATTCGTCAGCTCCAAGAATTCAATTTCAATGACAGCAGCGACATCGACAATATCCATCGCGAAGCGGAATTATTGCGAGCAAATACGGAGCGCGAGGCTCTCTCCGCGGTTGCTGAACAAGATAAAGCTGGGGACGCAGCCGCCGTGCAAACGCTGCTTCAGGCTCAATTCGAAACGATCTCTGAGATTGAGAATATCATGGAGATGAGTGAAGAAGAGGCTGTCGAAACAGGCAGAAAGATTCTTGCCAGAATGCTTGGTTCCTGCTCTACTGTGACATCTAGCCTGGTCAAGCCTGATGGTAGTGTTCCGTCTCTCTTACCAGCCAGTCCCATTAAGACTATGAGCTCTCCCAAGCAAAAGAAGAGGGTTAGTTTAGCCGCTGCACCGCCCATCGGTCGACTCTCATATACACCTGTGGTCTTGACCCCAGCAGCACCGCCTTCTCCTACCAAAGGTTCTCCTAGACGCCGCAAGCTGAACGTGGGAAGGAAGAGCGTCAGCTTTTCGCCCAAGAAAGCCCAGCCAAAGCCGATCATCAAGAGAAGTGTGCGGTGGAGGGATGACGAAGAAGATGGTGCATTGACGGAAGTCCAGAAGACCCCTCAAAAGCCGGGTTTAGCACCAGTACCAGAAGCCAGCCCTGGCGAACCCCCATTGCCTCGGGCATCTCCTATCCCGCGCGGAATTCCAGTGCCCACCCGCAACTTCAGTCCGTCAAGCGCCTCGTCCCCAATCTCAGCTGTACCAGAACCGACGTTGAATATCCAGAAGAACAACAGCCGCTTCAAAACTGGGTTCCTGTCGAAAAAGCCCGGTAGTTCGCCGATGGGACCACCTCCCACGTCCACACTTCCCCTGTCCGACAACGAAGCCTCGCCCCTCCGAGACATTGAGAACAGCAGCTTTTTGAACCGTTCAGTCGAGCGCCCCTCAAGAATTGCCGTTCGCACACCGAGTGGAAGCTACTCCGGCAGCCCTGCATCAGACACTAAGAGTGCAACAAGCTGGAAGGCAAGCAAAGATGACGCTATTAAGATAACGTCTGCAATGAGGCGCATCTCCGGAGGCTCGTTCGGAATCGGACCCTCGGCTAACGCACTCCGCGTTCACCGTCGCCGAAGCCCAACAGCTGTAACCTACGGCAGTTCTCCCACGGAGAATACCATGTTTACAGCTTCGCAGGCACGACGCATGGTTAAGAGCGAGAAAGAGGAGACCAAACCTCGTGTCTTGAGTCCTCGTGCTCTGCCGATCATGAAGAACACACAACGCCGTAGCACATTGGGTGGAGACATTCGCCCGCGGGATATCAGCCTTACCAGTCGTGATGCCATAAGGCTCAGCATGGTGGCAGCCCCTTCCTTGAAGAGACCTCCTGAACATCTCTACCCCAGCAATGGCTTTGGTATGAGGTAGATGAATTGCATATGAAATTGTTTGGTGCCATTGCATTGGTGATTTGGGTTGCTGGTACGGTGTTTGGGAATAGATACCATTTGCTTTCTTCCATCCTTGAAATTAAGACCGCGCAATCCGAGATTCGGTACAAACCTTATACTATACTTCTTCTCAGCTTGAAGGGGCTTGAGTTCCATCCAGGGCTTGGACAGACATCGTCGGCCATCTTCTTCCTTCATTGTTGATGGTTACATGCTTTTGTTTTCTTTTCCCGTGAGTGGCATATTGCTCGGGATATGTACAATAACAGCTTGCTGCAAGGTTTTCGTGGCCAATGCGCGTCTACAGGAGGCCATCTATCCAGCCCACTGCTGAAAAAGATGATAATAATACCTTCATCAAGAGCAAAATTTGTACTATAGACAGGTGAGAGATGATTTAATGGTACCCATGTGGCCACCAATCTTATGTCATGCGCGGAATGACGCCACCAGAATTGGAGTATGACAAATTCACAGTGGCGGGCGAGTTCCCGAGACCCCAAAGCGCGAGAGAGATGAGGTACTCAGCTGGACTTTGCATTGTACAATTAAAACAACCCAAACTCTTATTCCATTGCAACTGTGTTCAAATTCTCTTCGCTACCTGCCTGACCTCGCTAATTGACTAAAAAAGAAAACCGATCTCGGATCTGGAGAAGGGATTTGTCAGGTGCCCCTCTCCGACGGAAACCAAAACCTCAGGTGGAGCAAGAAGCGCAATCGCATAAATAATTATTGATGGCCTTTGCGGCGCCCGCTTTTGGCTCGACTTTTTTCTCTCGAATTGCCCGTCAATTCTCGACCAGCTCACCTTTCCTGGCCTTAACCACCCCGTCCACCTCGCGCAACATGTCGACCAACACGCAGACCGCCACGGTAGCCGCCGGATGTTTCTGGGGTGTGGAGCACCTCTTCCGCAAGCACTTTGGCAATGGAAAAGGTGTCTTGGAAGCCAAGGTCGGCTACTCCGGTGGACACAGCGCGAACCCTTCTTATCGTGCTGTGTGCACGGGGGAGACTGGTCGTAAGTGCATTCGCGAGCTGAGCGGCTATTTGAGTCGCACGGAAACTGACGTTTTGACCTCTCGTGTGGTTACTTTGCAGACGCCGAGGCATTGCAGATGACGTTCGATCCCTCGATTGTCAGCTACCGCTCCCTTCTAGAATTCTTCTACCGCATGCACGACCCCACCACTCTAAACCGTCAGGGCGGCGACATTGGCACGCAGTACCGCAGCGTGATCTTCACGCATGGCGAGGAACAGGATCAGATTGCTCGTGAGGTTACGGAGAAGGTCTCCCAGGAATGGTACAAGCAGCCGGTCACGACCGCAATCGTGGGCGCGGGCCAGTGGTGGGATGCGGAGGACTACCACCAGCTGTACTTGACCAAGAACCCCGATGGTTATGAATGCCCTGCTCAGTATGTGGAACTCTTCCTCCTTTGCGCCCCGAGAGTACTTTGGCTAATCGGTCGTTCTCCTTTGTTTGTTTGGCTAGCTTCGTGAGGTCTTTCCCTCCGCTTTCTGCTTGACTCGCGTGTAAGATTTGAGATATGAGATATGTTGCCATGCCTAGTAGTATGAGAGATAAATAGTGTCAGTTAAGCTGCGCTCAATTGAGAAAGGGACCTGTGGTTCGTTTTGTCTTGCTTTTGCTTTGGGAAAGAGAGACCCGTGCCTAGCTGCGATCCGTAGCCTTAACTCATGCTGCTAATGTCCCCGTTGAGACGGACTGCGTGGTCAGCTACGCAGCTTGCCAATGATGGTGGGGTGTCGGAAGATGCTCGTGATGCTCAGTGAGCCCCGTAGAGAGAAGCTTTGATCTGGGTTGTCTGTACCTAGTACACTGATCTCAATGCCAGTGAGTGCGTTTTCAGCATGTCTCCAGCTTCGAATACGTATGTCCTGTCCTGGCAAGGCAGTTATGCTGTAACACAGGCCGGCTCCTTTCCTTCCTGAGAGGAGAAGGGCTTGCTTTAGCAATATACCCTTCAAGCTGGAGCACCTTCACTTGTTCATGCGAGTTGTCTTCGTCTACCAGCTATATGGTCCAAAGCTGCGCTCACAGTTTCTATGTGAACCCGAAAGGCGTGCTGGAATAGAGGAATATCAGGTTGTCCGGTTCAATATTCGAACAAGGCAAGTCTGATCAGAAGAGTCTCCGATATACCTAAGAAGTCAAGCTGTAAAGGGTCCACGAGAGTCCATAGAGCTGCGCTGTAGGAATCAGTGAATAGTCCGGAATCTTCCTCTGGTTGTGAAGTATTCACTGTGCGCGTACTCCCTCCATATATCAAGAGCCAGCCTGTTTCCCTCCCTCTCCCCCTCTCCCTTTCCTCTCACTTCCCTCTTTCACTTCCTTCTCTTCCCCTCTTCTTCTTCTCTTTCATCCTCTGCCTCCTCTTAATCTCTCTCTCTTCATCTCCCTCTTTCTCTCTTCCTTCCCCACCTCGCCCTCACCACCCCTTCCTCTTCCTCCTGTTTTGAATATCTTCCTCATATCTAAAATCCCCAGTTCCTGCATCGTCCTCAGCGACGTGTTCGCTTTCTGTTTGTTATCTTTCCTGATAAAGTACACCTGCCCAGACTGTCAGCTTCTCTAGACGGCAGCCAGTGTACATAACACCAGTTCCCCGACACCCACATTCCGGTCAAGTCCTCTTGTGTGGGTGTCCTGGACTCACTCCGATCTGGAGCTTGGATTGGACTCATCGTCCAGCTTTGCCTTTGGTTCTTCGGCTTCTTATCTCTATACGTCGACGTCTTCGTCGTTCTGAATACCCTCGGGAAATACTCTCGTATCTCTTATCTGAGGGTTTGACAATCTGAGACCACTTGAGTAAAGTCTCAAGCCGACTTCCCAAGGTATGTCATATCAACTTCGCGCGACTGACGCGCACTGCCGCCGATATAAGTTAACAAGCATGGACTTCGACGTTAGGATATTTCTCCTGCTCATATACTCCTATTGCCCGCATCTGTTACCTTTAGCAACGTGGACACTTGTGCTGTACTTCAGACAATATGTCATACACTGTCAAAACAGTTGATGCTGCGATGGCCGAGGCCCTTAGACATCTGACCCAGATTTCTGCCTATGTGTGTGCATCGATGTTGAAATGCTTGTTGGTGAAGTAAATCACTAACCTCATCAGTTCCGTGATCGCCAAAACAACGCTGATGTCGCCAACGATATCGGGAGATTGAGCACCATGATCGTCATCAGATTCTCTGAGGGCATCATGAATGTCCCAGCCTCGGATTTCCTCCTGGAACCGCAGGTAAGAAGGCTCACTGCCACTGAAGCTATAGCTGCAACAATGCTAATTGGAGTAGGTCGATGATAACAATCAGATCGCCGTCGAGGATCAAGCTCTTGAAAACTCCTCTCAGCCTACAGTGGCCCCCTCTTCTCTGAGCGAGGCTCAACGGGAGATTCAACGCAGCCTTGTCTTGCAGCAGGCACCGATGCGTGACAGACAGCTTCTGCCGAATGGCAATTGGGCTCGCGTTGTTGGCACGATGCCCGAGTCTTCCACTCAGGCCCAGGCCCAGGCCCAGGCCCAGGAGCTAGTGCAGTATATGTCACCCGCGTCCTTGACTTCGAGTTCTCTATCTAGACAGAGCCATAATAGTGAAGAAGAGGCCGAATGCCGTGAGTTGGCCAATGCTGCACTCAGTCTCACTCCGCACATTATGCAAAACCCAACTGAGGCCAAGGCTGGAGTAATCCGCATCTATGGCAAGACTGCCAGAGAGCACATTTCCTTTATTACCACTCGCATCCACGAGGGTGCGCTGCAGGAGATTCGCGTCGAGGCTGACGATAGAACTCGCGTGACTTTTCAGCTTGCAAGCGCGGCCGTCGAGTTCCTGAAGTCCAACCGCGAGATGCAACAGCTGCTGGGCTATGGTCGCTTCGGCACCGGTTATCACGTCGAGTTGGCGGAGATTGTGGACTGGAATGATGACCTCCGCCGCATGAACCAGCCGATCCGAGAGCGTCGCCGCCTCTCTTTCGCCAGAAAGAGACTTTTTGCGGAAGGCATGACTCCTGACAAGTGGAAGCATGATATTCGCCAGCTCGCGGGTCCTGGCGCTATCGACTTTCTTTGGGTTTTCAATTCTGGTAATGGTAAGTGAGCGACTGTACACGTTGCCCTTCACTTCATGGCCTCACCCGCTGACTGGCCTGTAGCAACTGCTGTTTTCAACAGCACCATTGTCGCTCGCCGCGTGCTAGAGACATTCGAGAATTGGAAAAACGGCCGCAACGTTTACAGTGGTGTCTCTGTGACCTACTCCTCTGATCCCTGTGAGAAGGAGCTCGCCTTAGTTCGCGAGAGTCGTGCCAACATGGGCAGAGGCTATGTGAAGCGGGTCATCCGCTGATTGAGTATGTCCTTCATCTGGGTAAAATTATCCCATCAAGGTGATGATTGAACCTGAGGACAAAAGACATTATCTGATCGATCTGGATTTACAACATGCAACTGGTGCGAGAATCTTAGGATTAAAGGAGAAAAAGTCAGAAAAAAAACTTGAGAAGTGAGAAGAAAAAAGAAAAAAGAAAAAGAAAAGAAACAGACTTACAGTGCAGAACAGGGATCTGAACCGTTTGCTAGTCGAAAGTCTTGTACGGAATGTTTGTCCGGATGCTGGAACAACGTGGCCGCCTGGTGCGCGCACGCATGATCCGGTCCGGGTTGCAATCCCAGGATGTCGACAGGCGCACGAGCAGTGGTGGGGATATTCCTTTTTTCTTACAGGGATATCAGATCACTGCATGTTCGGATCCTTGTTTCTGGACGTGTTTCTTATGCTAAATTGTCTTTTACTTACATTTACATCTACCATAGTAAAATATCCCTCTATGGATATTGTTACTTGAAAGGTACGAAGCATAATGTAGCGAAACTTGGCTCTCAAGGTCTGTCATCGTAGGCAACTAGGCAAGTACCCGTAGATAGAAGCAGTGATTTCGCTCGCGAGTACTCTGCAGTCGCGAACGAAGTTGTGGTATCAAGTAGACATAGGCAATCAAGTCATTGCTGCTGAACATTCGCGGACGTACTTACCACAACAAACGCCTTGTCCCGATACTGTACGCATGCGCCCGTGCGAAGTAGGTTTACAGAGTACTGGAAAATGAGGTAAACATCGCCCAGAAATCCAAATCCTTTAGAGTTCCTGTAGAGTTCCTATAACAAAGATTCTTTTTCATCAGCCTGTCTCGTTCAACCCACCTAATCCAACCTTTCTTGAGCTTCTGAACCTGGAGTAGTGGTTGGTAAGTTACTGATGTAGTATAGATCAACGGAATGGCAGTAACTAAGCGGAAGGCTTCTCTCTTGGTTTGGTGGGGAAAGAATTGGGAAAGCACGGATCGACATTACCCGATAATCCCTATCCTCCCCTTTTATGCATTCATATCGGCAGATCCCCTTGCTTCCCTTGCTCATCATCAGCATCAACAAGAAGAAGAACAACACGATTGTTCAGCGGCGGGTTGGCTGGGTAATCTTGTGCTGTCGAGGTGTATGTACACCGGTGGTGCAGGTTGTAGAGATGTTAAACCCCGTCTGAATTTGGGAGTAGAGGTTGGTGGTGTGGTGTATAGAGCTTACAGTCTATGTAACCTATACTGCGTAACTTACAGAGTATTAAGTAGAATGATACAATGCGAGTTTGTTTTCCTCCCAGCCGGTCTTGTTATACCTTTCTTTCTGGATAGAGAATGGGATGTTTCCAACAGTTTGTGTGCAACTGCGGAGTACAGTACAGTACGTACCTACATAGAAGAGACAATCGATGATGGGTTCAGTCCTTTCTCACTTTGCAATATCATCGCGTGAGGGCTAACTTTTGGGCAAGATTGAAGTGCAAGAAATGCAGGAGTTATATAATATACTAGGTATATTGATTCATAGGCCAAGGATATTCAGTACTATCCAGGTACTGTTTAGTGTTCCCCTGAACTACTCCGTTCAACTAACTACCGGTTAACAATTAGGTAGTATTGGAGCTTTATTCGTATTTTTGTTTTCTATGGTACTCCGCCGAGAGTTCGCCAAGGAAGCAAGAGAGAGACATGAACCCACCCTTTTTTTCTGACCCCTGCAGTTTAGTGCATCTAATCTGCAAAGCATTTTACTGAGTCAAAAAAAGGGGGGGAGTTTGGGGCTTGTGATTGGTAGCTTGGGGGTTGGCGGTTTTGGCGAATAAGGTTCGGTAGATGGATGCAGTGGTTGGTTACTGAATAAGGTACCTACTACCTACAGCCTGGAGTGTGGTAACTGCAGAAGACTGGTCTTATTATAATACTGTTCATGGATGTTCGACTGTTTCTTTCGAGAAGGATTCTACATCCAACATCCGACATATGATTTTGATAAGTGATATGTGGACGGTAGACGGTAGACGGGGGGGTTTTTTTTTGGCGAAATTGATTGGTGATTAATTGCTTTGGCTTAGGGTGGGTTTCGGATTGATTGGGGATCGAATAATGAACGGCGGGGACTGATAAAGAAAAAAAAAAAAGGGTTGGATGTTTGTGAGATGGAACGATGCGGTTATTGCTGGGGTTGCTTCAAATGTTTGGGGGCTCAAGTCTTTCTTTCTTTATGCAACGCTCATTGATTATACATAGTACTGTACTTTAGCAATTAGAATGGAATTCTTCCTTATGTTCTACCCTTCGTGATCGCGAGAATCGTTCGTCTGTGAGTCTTGCAGGACACATTCCATGGCTGACGGGGCGACGGACGAGAGATCCTAAAAATAATCCCTATCGAATAATACAAAGAACCCAAGAACCCAAGAACCGTGAAAAAGACCGGAAAGAAGTTGTGGCTTACCCAAACTAGCTAAAACTGAGTAATCTTGTCTGCCTACCGTTACCCATGGTCTATCGGTAAGAGAGCGGAAGTAGAATCCACTTAAATGGCATCTTGACTTAGAATAATAATCGACCCGGAGTGACGAAGAATCGATGTTGTTTACTAGTGGTTCTGGTCCGTGAGGAAGAAAACAAAACACAAGACTAGGTGTGTTGTGGTTGCTTTCCCTCTTTCTTCCCCCTTACTAGAGATAAGGGACGGGCGGAGCAAGCGGCAAGGTTGTCGATCGGGGGGAAGGGACAGACGGGGTCCAAGGGACCCGAAGTAGTGACTGAGGTAATCGGAATGTGCGCGTGGAGCAGACAATGTGAGGGTGAGTGTTCAACAGCACCCGTGGGCGTCAACCTCACGCAACCGGTCAGTTTGTTTCCGATGGAGCGGCGACACGGACCGAACGCCATTCGAGATCTGGACTTTCTGGTTTAGAGTGTGGTTGTATAGCGAGGGCATGATATGATGTCAGTTTAGCTTCAAACCTAACTGTTCGCGACAAACCCCCTGCCCTGAGTGTTGTCGCTTATCTGGCAGTGCTTCAGATGTCAGGTGAGCATGGGGGCAAAGGGGGGACAGAGAAGAACGAGTAGGTGGGTTAGTCCGCGAGCAGGGCTCACGGCGCGTGGGTACCTGAACTGTGAGCGACAGGCAGCTCCATCGAGTCTAAGACATTACTTTGTGGGCGTTCAGACCATTGATTGATCGGGCTTGAACCAGGATCGGAGGTTCTCCAATTTGGTTCATTTCGGCTGAATAGGGTCGACAACGAAGGCATTTAGTTCAATTTAGGTTTGAGAGTGGCGCAAGTTGACAGTTCTCAGATGGGTAGCCCACACGCAGGAAAGAGGGAGTGCTACTAGACAAGGTAGGATCAAGCGACTTGGTGGCATCTTGAGGCAAATACAATAATGTAATAATAATGAGCCAGTCAACGGTCAGTCAGTAGTCTAAGCGGCGGAGATAAGAGAGTCAAAAGCAGCGAGGGAGTGGGGAGGGGACAAGGACCCCCGAAAGGGACTAGTAGTGGAGAATCATGGATTATCCCTCGGAGGCCGAGGGGAAAGAGAGCGCTGAGCCGAGCGAAAGAGGGTCCTAGGGAAATTCAGGGAAAATTACAATTCAGGGCCTAAGGCAATTACTTGCATGCTTACTTCCTTCCTTATTACTTACTGCATTCGCCCCTCGTGGCCCAGTCAACCATTTGAGGGTCAACAACCTGGCATACCACGCTTTGAATGGTTTCATGCTGCCGTCACCATCTCTTCGGAGGATTCATTCAGTCATCCATTCTTCAAAGACGATCAGGGGAGTAACCCAGGGTGATCATTACGTATTCTGCGATAGCAATCTTTGAACTTCTCTGTAGAGGGTGTCTCTGTAGAGGATGTACTGTACTAACTGACTACTGAGGAGTTTACCAAGGTTACTTAGCCACTAGCTCGGCAACTAGCGTGGCCATGCAGTGTGTTGACTAACGCATCCAGCAAAGTACGGAGTAATTAGCCTAGGTTTGTCCATTCATCCATATACACACCACTGCAGTACTTCCTTCCTTCCTCCTTCCTATATATGATCTCTCCCTCCCTCTTTCCCCCATTCGGAGAGGTAAGCCTCGTGGTACAATTCGTTCGGTCTTCGCGATTTCTCTTCGCCTTTTGACTTCCTCCTGTTCCTCTTCTCTCTTTCTTTCTCTCTTCTCTCTTTTCTCTCTTTCGCTTTCTCTCTCCCTCCGTCTACTCATTCACTCGCTTTCAACAACTAATACTACAACGACTAACTACTACCACTATCACTCACATCCTGACCCTTTCTATCTACTATCCCACTAGTGGCAGCTCACTCCCGAATCGTCCCGTGATCCCTCATTTATTGGCGCATTCGTTGGTTGGTCTTGGTTCAAAACCGGTCGTTAATAATATACTGTATTCTTAAAAGGGAACTGTGGGGATTTTGGGTAAGTTCCTTCTTGCTTTCCGTGGCTCAGGAACCCGCTCTGCATCAGACGATCCATGAATGAATGATAAGACATGTGGTTCCCGTCCCGGGCACAACAGTTTGGCTAATATATTGCCTGGCCCTCCGCGCTCCCCCAGATCTGCAGTGATTCTCGATTCCAATTCTTCTTCCACTCTCTGTCTTCGATTTCCACCCTCCCCTCCTACTCGTTCGCCGCCTTTTGGTCTCGCCAAGCTAGGACTCGTTGACAACCGCCAATATGCACATCGTATCCTCCCTATTTTTGGCCTCTTTGGCCGCCACATCCGCCTTGGCTTCCGCTCCCACATGCAGCACCAGCTCGCAATGTCCTGAGGAGTACCCCTGCTGTTCGCGTTAGTGATCCTGATCAATCCCTGGCCATCACAAGTGTCGTTGCTGACCGTCTTCATCAGAGTACGGTGAATGTGGTACCGGCGCTTACTGTCTGGGTGGATGCGATCCACTTTCGTCTTACTCCCTCGACTCCTGCGTTTCCGAGCCCGTGTGTCAGAGTAGGACCTACACGTGGGAGAACCTGGACAACTCCGCCTTGAACACCAAGTACCTCGGAAATTCTTCCGAGACCGACTGGGTCTACAGCGGTTACCCTAAGATCGAGGACGGGAATCTTCTATTGACAATGCCCAAGAACACCGTGGGCAGTCTGTTCGCCAACAACCACTACGTCTGGTATGGAAAGATTTCTGGCAAGGTCAAGAGCAGCCGGGGTAAAGGTGTTGTCACCGCCTTCATCCTGCTGTCTGATGTCAAGGACGAGATCGACTTCGAGTTTGTCGGTTCCGACCTCGCTAACGTCCAGACCAACTACTACTGGCAGGGTGTTTTGGATTGTAAGTTGACCCCTGTGGCCCACACGAGTCCGCTGCTGACATTCGATCTCTAGACAACAACGGAGGAAAGTCCGCTGTTAACGGCAGTGATACTTTCGACGATTGGCATGACTACGAGATTGATTGGACCGAAGATGCTATCACCTGGTCTGTGGACGGTCAGGTCACTCGCACCCTGACCAAGGAGTCCACCTACAATGCAACTTCCAAGACCTACAAATACCCTCAAACACCTTCCCGAATGCAGCTGTCATTGTGGCCTGCAGGCCAAGCCAGCAATGCGGAGGGAACAATCCAGTGGGCTGGCGGTGAGATCGACTGGGACAGCGAGGATATCAAGGACAAGGGATACTACTACGCCACCTTCGGAGACATCACGGTTGAGTGCTACGATGCCCCGAACGGCACGGTCTCGAAAGGCGACAAGTCTTACGCCTTTGTCAATGAGGAAGGACTCGAGAGCTCGGTTGTGATTACCGACAACAGTACCGTTCTTGCCTCTTTTGGCGCTACGGGCCTGGATATGGATCTCGGTAGCAGCAGCACTACCAACACCACGGGCGACAACAGCACGGTCCCCGAAAACCGTGGAGGCTCGGGCAATGAGCCCGGAGCCACGAGCTCAAGCACCGGCACCGGCACCGGCACTGGCACCAGCAGTGGTAGCTCAAGCGATTCGACGGGTTTCAGCCAGGGTACCTCAACCGACACTAGCTCCAACGGCGTCGCCTCTCAAAATGAGCGTGTTCTGAGAGGCTCGTTCTTTGCCGCATTGGTGGCAATTGTCGTTTCGGTCACTCTATAAATAGAGTCAACAACCTCCGTTTTCCCCTTCTTGGACATTCTTATTCATATATTTGCTTGACTCTTACCTGGCTCGAAATACCGTCACTCCTTTTACGACTTCAGCGTACCATTCTTACCTCTTGATGTTTTATACCTGGCGCACTATTCGCCCTTGTCTGTTCTTGACCCCCTTACTCCTATTACTCTTTCCCAGTGGATGTCTTGACGTTTTTTAATGATCGCGCATCGGAGGTTGCGTCCCTGTTTTGACGTCATGAAAATGGCTTTTTGAAGACCTTTACTTAATACCCTGTTTTGTTTCCGTATTGGCGTGGGCATGCCGGTTAGATGCTTATGATGTGCTGTGCCGTAGATAAGTACCTTCAGGTCAATAAGTCACACCCTTTTTTAGCGGATTATCTGCAAATAAATGCACCAGTTAGATTTCAAGACGTCGGGTTGCTTCGTTTATTAGTTCATATAAGTGACTTTTTTAATCTCTGTGCGTTCTACACAGCCTACCCAAGGGACGATGCTCTACAAAAGGAAGTTATGATGTGGGGGATCAGAAGAAAGACAGTCCTGCTTTGGGGTCCTTTCCTTCTCTTAATTCATCCCAGAGCTCCAGACAGAAAGCCATAAACAGTTAGACCTACTACCCACGACAACGATTCCAATGACCCCAACTCCACCCTCCACTTCTTCTATCCTCCTCGACCTCAAGCCATTATTGGCGTACTCACCCACCTAGGAACACTAGTTGTAGAGCATAAGGAGGTTGGTTTCTGATTGGTACTGTACTTTGCCCCCCCCCCCCCCCCACCCAACTGAGGGCTTTGCTGCAAAGGATTCCGAGCTAATGCTCATCTTGTTCATGCAAATATTCGATTGTGGACGATTACTATGTAGGGAACTTGACCAACTATGAGATAGACATTACCAATTGGCCCTGATGAATGTGGTTGTTGTGGTTATGATGATCCAGCCGCCCGGACGCCAGAATGACCGTGCAAAGTTGTCATGACATGACGGTTGAAGTAAGTAAGAATGAAGAGTATACAATTGCCAGTTACAGCCGACTATCAGTCTAGTGAGCACCACCGCAGTTGCAGCCTCCCTCCGCCAGCGAGCGCTTGAACTCGCCATGGTAGGTGTCCATCCCCTCAGTGCGGACATCGGCACCGAGTGGGTCACCTAGCCAGCCGAACGATGATGTGTCGACCTGGTGCTCCGACGAGGCCACGGCCCAGTATTCGGACGCTTGCAACTTATCGGTGATGGGCTGCAAGTCGAGATCGAGATACTTGGTGAGGAATGATCCCACATCAATATTCTCGTTGTTTCCCAGGAGAGGCCAGGCATCCTTCGTGGAGGAAGCATAAATGTTCACGTCAACAGCTAGACGCGATGGTTAGTGTATCAATCAGCAATAAGATGAGGTGGACGCCATACCAGAATGTCCATGTGTCGCCCATCCAATCTGGGCCCTTCTGCTCACGATGTCTGCGAACACATATTGGGGAGTGATTGGCGAGTCGGGATCAAGCACGGCCCAGATTTCCTTCTCGGTGGCATCGGTAATGCCGAGATCCTTCTCCAGCAATTTCCGAACAAACTTCTTCTGTGCAGAGGAGTCGCTTTCCTTGGAGATAAAATCCTGGAGCTTCTTGTTCACGTATTCTGACGAGTGACTAGCGTTAGCTAGCACCCCAGGAAGCCACTTGTAATCCGGATAGGAAGCATGGAGCTGTCGCGCAGCAGCCAGACCGCCGGTCTCATGGTCGGACGTGCTCACCACCACTCCAGGGGTAGAGTCCTTCTCAAGGAAGTCCAAGACGGCCGCGAAAGCCTTGTCATAAGCCAACACCTCGTTGACCTGGGCAGCTGGGTCGTTTCCATGGCCAGCATGGTCGATGCGTGAACCCTCAATCATGAGGAAGAATCCCTTGTCACTGCCAGCGGTAGCCTCGCTGAGCGCCTTGAGCGCGGTGCGGGCCATCTCCTCCAAAGACGGATACACATCATTCTGGATACGGCGGTCGATCTCGAAAGGGATGTCCTTCTCGGCGAAAAGACCCAGGAGCGGCAAGTTCACAGCAGCGCCTCCGTCCAGCGAATCGAATCCCTCCCGGTCGTTCAAGTAGTGGAATCCATTCGTCTTCGCCAACTCAATAAGGTCACGATCGTCAGCCCGACAACTTCCTTCAGTCGAGTTAGGCAGGAAATGGCACCGGCCTCCGCCCATGATGAGATCCACCACCCGGCCCAGAGGATGCTCGCCAATCTCCTGCTCCGCGATGCGATCTTCATACTGCCGAAGGTTGACGTGGGAGGCGAAGCAGGCTGGTGTTGCGTCGGTTATACGGGTGGTCACCACCAGACCGGTCTTGTAGCCTGCGAGAGCGGCCGCCTCGAGAACTGTCCCACAGGGAGAGTGGTCGGGAAGAACAGAAATGGCACCATTGTAGCTCTTGAAGCCACAGGAGAACGCCGTGGCACCCGCAGCGGAGTCGGTCACGAGGCTGGAGCTCGACCGCGTCCTGGAGGTACCGATAATGTGCTGGTCCAGGACGAGAATATCGTCAATCGGAAGCCCTTCTGTGTATTGCTTGTAGTTCCGGGTCATGGTGAGACTGGCCGGGCCCATACCGTCCGACACCATGAAGATTAGGTTGCGCTTGCCGGTCGGCTTGCCCCCGGGGCCCCACGGATGCTTCGAGTGGTCATTGACTCGGCTTGCCTCGTGCTGGTAGACAACAGACAGAACAATCACAGCGACGGTGGCGAGCAAGGCCCATGTGAAAAGACCAACGTCTTTCCAGAATGCCCAGCCCCGGCCCTGACTGCGGTTGGTGCGTTCTCCGGTGAGCAGAGCGTCCTCTTCCTCGGCGTTGCGGATGGACGAGCGATCGGAGGACGGGCGCGAGGCCAGGAGTGGCTCTTGTCGCGCCATGTTCCTGTGTTGTTGCCTCTAGAAGACGAAAGATAAAATGTATGATTGCGCAGTAGTGACAGTAAATCTGAGTATTTAATGGAAATTGAGAAGGAGAGAAAGAAGACAACAGGAGAGAGGAGAAGAAGACGAGGACGAAGTCACAGCTGCAAGAGCAACTCGGGGCAGCTGATAAGCAATCAATGGGCCAGCGTGACCCTGACTTGCTGTTTTGGGAATGGCTTCGTACGGGGGATCGACGTCACCGCCTCACTTTGATAGATTAGGTAAGTGTTATCCATGCAGTCTCAATGCTCTTTTCTTTTTGGCATAATATACATACATGAACACAGAAAGGAAAAAAACTAAAAGTAGAGAAACGAAAAATAATACAAGCCTGTAGTGAAGGCTCCCTCCATCGCGTGCTAGTACCCTCTCACACAGGATACAGTTTCCCCAGCCTCGTAATTTACAGCTATCAACCTCCGCATCCGATGTCTTGAGTGTACCAGACCATCCACCATGAAAAACTCACCACAGAGTGATATGCAGTGAACAGTAATCTATCTTCTGATATTCCCCTTCCATCCGATCGGAATCATAGCCGCAGCGATCTCCGACACACCTCTCTCAGTAGCAAGCAGATTGAACTGGGCAGCCGCATTGCGAGTATCGGCCACTTCAACCCGCACGCCCAGGGAATTGAGATATCTCTTTGTTTCCGGCGATAGAGGAAAAACATATTCACCCATGCCAAGAATGAGGAGATCTGTTGGAGAGGGGGAACAAAGGAGGTTAGCGACACATCTATCAATCTTGTTTTCCTTTTCCTTTTTGCCTTTTTCCCTGGCATACAGGATAAGCAAAAGATGTCGTGACTTACCAGGACGAGGCCACACCAGATCCAATACACCCCAGGCCTGCTCGTCAAGCTCAAATTGACTCTTCTTGTTGATCATAGCATCCCGATGACCCCCGGGGGCTACCTGCCACGGACGCCACGGGAACGCCTCTCCACCCACGAGCATGACGCCGTCGCCACCGGTAATCTTCACTCCGTTGTTGAGGTGGAACCCGGTGTCCAGAGTGGCATCGATAGCAGTGGTCGGCGCGGGGATGTTGCCGAGGACATTGAGGGCGGCGAAGTCCGTCTGCGTGTCCTCCGTCGACTGAGGGCCGCGGTCGTGACTCGAGGGCTTTGCGCTGTGGGCGCGAGGAATCATGCGGGTAGGGCGGGCATTGTTGCTGTTGTACCGCGGAAATGAGACCGAGAGGCCAATCCGAGAGAGAGGCGAGCGAGATTGGGATGTGAGCTGGGCACAGAGATTGACGCTGCGGTCGGCGAAGATGGAAGTACGCAAGGCGCGCAGAAGCTGGGGTGATGGGGTGTGCATAGTGGTGGAGCTTCTGCGAGGACTCGCGGTGGGTGATGGTGATGTTGATGGTGAACCAGGGCTGTAAGTATTCCTGGGTTGATACTGTTGAGAGAATCAACCTTAAAGCACAGATTTCATTCAACTGGTCTTTAGAACCGTCAGCCTGGAGAGGATGTGCAGGGGCAGGAGCGATAATGATGTTAGCACAAAATATTTAAGTCCGTCGTTGGAGCTCCGGACCACTGCATTGAGACATTCCCCCCGACATTGGAACGCAGCGCAGGCGGCGCCCGGCGCATAACTACCTTAACTATCTTAGGCAGGCGGTGGCCGCATGATCCATAATTTAGAGCCAATAGGTCGGCGGCCAATAGTAACCTACCCCAGAACTGCTAATTTGGCACAAATACCGGCCCCAGACTGAGTATCATGGATACCGTTGGAACGGTTGACTATTGAACTTCCGTACCATTGCAGTGGTCGATCTACTCCGCAGCTTTGATGCTATCCTGAAAAACTCTTTTGTATTAAGTACTATGTTGGCAAAGTGCAACACATGAAGTAGTCAGCTAAATGCAATTCGTCTAGCACGTTTCATTCACCGTCCCATGCTCATAACCTTGGGCCGAACTAGGGGGCCAACTCGACGTCTCCCCTGAGATGGCAATGAAAGCAATGCCATACAAGTGATAAGTCGATAGGATGCCTTTGTATTCAAACGATTGTGTGGGACTGTATAATATGTCGCTGGCTTCAAATCTGAATCGCCAGAGTCTCGCGCAATTTCCACGACAGCTGGTACAAGTGGATTGCGAGACAAGGACGAACGATGCCACCCGTGGTATTAACGCCGTACCATCTATACAATGACTCAGGGCCCTCATCTTCGGCTTTCTTCGGTAGGCTTATTGGTAGATTGACCCTGACTTGGTCGACCTGCCGCGTCATGGGCGTTACTGTTCCGATCCTCGTCAGACTGACTGGAGCTATCATCGCCAACAGCGCCCGACGTTGATGCACTACGCAGGCGTTGGGCTCGATCTTGTAGCACTTGAGCTTCAGCTGCGGCTCTCTGGGCCCGAATCTGCTTGCGCCACATGCTTGCGTAGCGGCCCTTCATAGCCAGCAGTTGATCGTGTGTGCCACGCTCAACAACGCGTCCTTCATGCAGAACTAGGATTTGGTCTGCCGTTGTAATTGTGCTCAACCGATGAGCAATGACAAGCATGGTACGACCACGAGCAAGGCTAGCAAGTGCCCCTTGGATGTGCTCCTCCGTCGCGGTATCGAGAGCGGCGGTCGCCTCATCCAGAAGGATAATCCGCGGATTCTTGAGGATAGTACGAGCAATGGCTACCCGTTGCTTCTCTCCTCCACTCAACCGTAGGCCACGCTCGCCGACTTTAGTGTTATACCCGTCGGGGAAGGACAGGATCTTGTCGTGGATGCTAGCCGCTCTACACGCTTCATATACCTCCTCGTCCGTGGCGTTCTGGTTGGCATATTTCAGGTTGTACATCAGTGTCTCATTGAAGAGGACAGTGTCCTGGGGCACAACGCCCATGTGCCGCCGAAGAGAGTCGATGGTTACACTTTCAACGTCGTGACCATCAACGCACATACGACCGCGTTCGGCGTTGTAAAAGCGGAAAAGTAGTCGGAAGACTGTGGACTTTCCTCCGCCAGACTCACCCACCAAAGCCGTCGTGGTGCCTGGTTCACAGTGGAATGTGAGGCCGTTCAGAGCCGGCTTCCGCGTGTCATACGAGAACTCAACATTCTCAAATGTGATCCGGCCGCTGCACACGGACAGAGGCCTTGCGCTAGGGCGATCTACAACGGTAGGCTGTTCCCGGAAAAGCTCCAACATTCGCTCTGAGTTGATAAGGGCGGACTGGATGGAACGGTAAAAGGTTCCAAAGAAATTGAGAGGCCCCTGCAACTGTGCCATGTAGGTGAGCAATGACACAAACTGACCTACATCTCGCTGCCCCATGGACACCTGATATGCAGCGATAAAACAGGCAATGAGCAAGCCCAGCATGAAGACAGTGTTCTGTGACGTGTTCATAAGGTTGAGAGAAAAGAGAACGTGATACTCGGCTCTTTGATAGTCTGACACGGCTTGGCGGTATCTGCCGAACTCATAGTCTTCGGCATTGAAGTATTTGACGGTTTCATAAGAGACCATCGAGTCATTCCTGTGGTGATTTCGTCAGCTTCCGAAACAGTGAAACGTTGGCTCAAGCTAGCCCTTACTTGACGGCATCTTCCTGTCTGGACTTATTGACCATTTCCCTCCGAATCTCCGCCCTCCACTGCGCCAAGCGCACTGTGACGTAAAGGTAGCAGAAAGTAATGATGGTGACCACAAGGGCGTAGTATGCATCGAAGAAAATCAGGAAGAAGACAATGGCCACGCAAAGATCGACCAGCATAGGAACAACTTGAAAGGTGACCTGCTCGAGGAATGTGTTGATCGAACTACCTTTGCTGAGCGCAGATAGCACCTCACCCGTCTTCTTTCCCAAGTGGAAATCGAGACTGAGGCCGTGTACGTGTTCGAAAGCCGCGGTCGACAGCTCCATGTACGAGTACTGGCTCACAGGGATCCAAAGATTTGAGCGCAAGGATCCGATTAGTCCCTGGTTGCCCTGCAACCATCGGTAGAGAATATACAAGCAGATCTCGAACCACGGAATCCTAAACTCGCCATCCTCTCTGGAGAGGATGTTCGTGATGACACCCACCTGATATGGGACAAGCACATTGACAATGCGCTGCAAAACGATTAACACGAAACAGATGACCACCACAATCTGCAAACGGCGAGACTTGGACGGCCAGAGGTATGGAAAGAACAGGGAGTATCCACTCAAGTATTCCCACCAGCTTGTAGAAGGGACAGTGGTCGGGCGTACCCATGGATCGGTGGGCTTCGAAGGTTGAGCATGCCCGTTCGTCGCACCATGGCCGTTTGTCGCACCATAGCCATCCCCATTCTCTACATTGTGGGCATCGAGTAGTCCCGTAGTCTCGGTAGAGCCGTTCACACGGCTTCGTTCCCTCTTTGGGTTGACGTTTATCGAGTTCGCGATATAAGTCAGGACCATGGTGGCGAGGATGAGCACTCGGAAGCAATTTAAGACGACCCCTGTCACTTCCCAGGGAGTTATCCCATGTCGGAGACGACCACCAATAGGATCTCCAACCACTGGTTCTCGATGGGGCCCAGTGTAGATAGAGAGGGATGTGCCAAGAACACCGATTTCGATTGGGATTGCGATGAGCCATGGGACGAATTGAGCAAATGTCGGAGACGGATTCGTGTCCAACAGCGAGACAAGGATAATGGCATAGTCAAAGAATGACCCAACGACATATATCTATGGCAAATTAGAAAGCTGCTTCGCAGGACGGACAACACATGGCGATTACACAGGGAGCTCCACAGGATCAAAGCAGCGAACTTACCACAACGGACTGGCCGCACCACCAATGCTCCGATCTAGCAATGATGACATGCGACACATTCAGCGCACCTTCTGCGACAATGGTCAACAGAATTCCTACTGAAAACCATTTGAAAAGCAGCTTCGCGTTTTGAGAAAATCGTTGAGGAGATTTGAGTACGGTCATTGTGCTCCTTGACCGCTTGGGGAGCGGTCTTCCCCCAGGTCCAGTTTGCGCATTTTTGCTGTTGCGATTCACTTTCTTGGCTGCCAGGATAGAATTGGCAACAAACGAGGCGATGAAGACGAGGAGAAGGAGAATTGGGGATCCAGTACGAAGGTACCCCAGGAGTTCCCGAGTTGCATGATGAGGATCCATGGTGTGATGGATGTCCACTCAGTGACCGAGATTTTTCTTTGGACGTTCAAGGTATAATTTCCATGACACTGCGACCGCGACCTTCTCTCCAGGACGAGGAATATAGATGACAGGCGGTGAGAACTCGGAGTGCGGGAAAGTACTCGAGGTTCGAGGCGAATTATGATCGGGGATTCGTCGAACGAAGAAAGCCGGGAGTTGAACGAGAGCCGGCGGACACGTGGGAAGTAGCAAAGTTATGTCTGTCTTGTAATGTTCTATTAAATTTTAAGAGCAAAAGAAATCCTTGACGCAAAAAGACAGGAAGAAACGCAGATATGAGAATTGAAAGGGAAGAATTTTTTAGAGAGAAAAAGGGCGAAAGGTTAAAAACTTAAAATGAGGAAAAAAAGGGACTGTAATAGATACAGGAGAAGAAGAATACAGGTTGATTAAGCAAAGACTATAAAGAAGAGTAAAAGGTTGGCAACCGGAGGTGTACGTTGCACCAATATCTCTGATCATGCAAGAAACAAATTAAAAGAAGAGGAGGGGAGGGAGGAAAGGGAAGGGAAAGAGGGAAAAAAAAGGACAGGATAGACCAGAGGCACACGAGAGGAAAGGATCGTTGGATACAAATAGCAGCTTGACGAGAGCAAGATGGAATGACGGTGTGGATGCGGAAGAAGTCGAGAACCAGAACTGCACTAGCTTGGGTTTCCAAAGCTAGTTCCGTATTAAGCTTGGTTGGATCCGGAAGGCGAGGGGAAGGACCTGGAAAATAATAATAATATCCAGCATTATTATTATTATTATGATTATGTTTCCTTAGAGCCAAAAAAATAGAAAATTCGAAAAGGAAAAAAGAGAAAGAAAAAGAAAAAAAGAAAGGCAGGGGAAAAAAAAGCAAAATAACAGCAAAACAACGAGGGAAAGAAAGCAAAGAAGAACAGAAGGAATATCCGCCCTACGTACCTCGCCCCAACGGTCGTTTTCATTATTCCCGGCTGATCAGATGCAGGCAGCATCGGAGGTTTTCTTTCTCACCTGCGTTCTCTCTGTCTCTCTTAATACCTTTGCCTCCCACCATCCCCTCCTATGCGCAGTTTAATGGTATGAGTCAAATTAAAATAGAAAGGGTGGGTGAGGGCCTCATCAATCAGAAAGGATAGATCATGGTCTGGAATGATCAAGCTACAGGGTAGTACGTATTCCGTTTGTCTCTCCAGGATGTACCAGCCGTTGTATACACCCTTCTGGTCGAATCCCGTGGAGATTTAGAGGTGTAGAGGTGCATCATACCCAATGAGAACAGGGGTTGGAATGAAGGTTTCCGTGTGCTGAAGGAAAAGAATCCACTCAAGGGGATGAACAATGAGTTCTCAAGCACTACTCCGTCTATTCAAGAAGAATGAGACAGATGATGGCGGATGAGGGGAGGTGAAGGCCTGTGGGGTAGGTTGGTAAGTCGGTAAGTACGTAGTAGAATAGATTGCACAACTGCAAGTTACCGCCAAGTTGATACATAAAGACACCATGAGGCACACGCATGAGCTCCGCCGATGGCGACAAGCGAGAAGCAACTGGAGGGGGTCACTTGTAGGGGTATGTCATGACAGATCTCGATGGAGGAGGGCTTTGCGCAGATCGATGCGAGAAGGTGACAATGGGACGAGGACGAGGAGGACGAATGATGGAAGGCCTGGGCTGCCGCAGCAATTAACCGCTCGGGGATTCTCTGGAAGACTATGTGCTGGGATGGAAGAGAAGCTCTCTGAGTGGTCTGTGACCCCGGTTGGAGCAAAGACACATCACGGCCCAGATGCCGGTCCATCAACTTTGACCCCTCCTCCTGCTGGTGCTGGTGTTGCTGAAAGATAAAGACCATGGCGCTCACAGGATGAAATACGGGCGGGATTGTCGATGAATCAAAGCCCTTTCAGATGCAAGTGTTTTCGCTCGAAGGATGCGTAGGTGGCTGGCAAGTTTTCAGGGACATCTGTCGGTATGGACTAGTCTGGCCAAAATCAAATATCTAGATGAATACAATGTATACATTGTTGAATGGCTATCAGAGTACACTCTTGGGGTTAAATATATAATTCATCTATTGAGGCCGTTGCGCCACCCATCCCGTATATCGACATGGACAGAAACGATATAGAGGCAGTACAGAATTAGAAAACAAACCCTCCCCCTTCCATTCAAGCTACCAATATAACCACGCATCAGCCGACTATAACCAAAGAGCAAGCGTCTCTGATGGTGCGGGGAGAGGGTGTTCTTCATCCGCGACAATTATGCGCATCCCTCACGATTTCGACGAGTCATTCGGTAACCGCCCCAGACTAGTTCCATTTTAGCTTGTCCCACCTTGAAGTCCCGAATGTCCGGATGATCTAAAACAACGCCTGGATTGTACAGCACCGGACCATTGGAGTAGTGAGACAATGACATGGCCACCCAACTGCTTGATCTCGGACTTCCTGTCTCAATTTCCGCACCGCTCAACATGCATGGGAAGAGTCTACCGATAGGTGGCGGTCGATTTAAGCACCTCCCTAGGGAGAAAAGTGAGAGGGTAAGACAACCATGATCATCATAGGCGGGTGTCGTAATTATGCTTGCAGGTTGGACAGGAACAATTCTTGATCCGACCGAACCCCATCGACTCGTGACTGCACACCGCCCTGAACCTGCATGCATCCCTTGTCTGCATCCATCCATACTACTATACAGAGAATAATGTTTTTTTTCCGCAACCAACACCCTCTTCCCTCCAAATATCTCTTCCCCGGCTTTCCTCTCGTTCTCATGTGGCTGGATGGCCAAACGGGAAGAGGAATCTTGTTTGAGCTACCGTTTACAAGCTATTTAAGCTAGTTTCAGTAAAGTTGCTCCCAACATAGGCAGCAATCAGATCGGGAGGCGAAGGAATAATTTCGATGATACGGATACCGAAAGCTATAGATCAGTCTCCAGCCTGCAGAAAGTCAAGCAAACATAGCAAACTGATCGTACGGAGTTCCCTCCGTACAGTTCCCAAGAACACCAAACTCAACAACACCCGGTAAGTCACAGTACTGTATGTACTGTACAGTACATGAGTACTCTAGTTGGCTCTCCCTCTTCCTATGGAGATCGACGAGTTTTTGCACATACAGTGGACAGTATATTGTATCGACCTCAAATCTGCGTTACCCTTCGCCGCGCAAGCAGATACTCGTCGTATATATCACGGGGTAAGTTGAATTTACTTGACTATTGCCACTGGTTACATAATCACTCGCCCCCAGCTTGGAGCTTCGGCTCTAAACCAATTCAGGTATCAAGCCGTGTCATCCATTGAACCGGCAGAATTCCATCCAAGGCGGTTTGTTGCTCCATTATTGCACTGTCCGCCTCACATTCCTGCACTACTACTACAATTACTTACTGCTGGTCCTCGACGGTATCACCTCAATATCCAATCATACTCATGATTTACCTTTTCTTCATAACATCCACCTTCATCTTGTTTCCCGGGTTGAATTCATAGTTCCAGGAATCAGCTGCCCCCCCCCCCCCCCTTCTTCGAGTCTCATCTTCCGCCTCCCCCTTTCGTTCTCCTTTGGCTTTACCTTTCCAGGTTCCTTTCCCTTCCTATTCCCCACCTCTCTTCTGTGCATCACTCTTGTTTGTTCGTCGGGGAAAAAACCTTCACAGCCATGGAGCTCCAGTCCTCATCCGGTTAAGTCATGCATGACTGACCTCTGAGAGAGTCTCTGACCCTGGAAATCATGGCCGACTTCTCTCGATTGCCCCCCCGAGGCAACACCTCCCCAGCGCCGCCGCCTCCCCCACCTCCAGCTCCCGTGCACCAAAGTCACAAGTATTCCAACCGCGCGGCCAGTGCTTTGGCAAGATTTGCCCAGCCTTTTTTCTCCGGGTCTCGACCTCCCAGTCCGCATACGCAAAGTGGTCGTGCAGATCTATCTGCTGGTCCCCGTTCCACTAGGTCCAAGTCCTTGTATAGCTCTCCACTCCACTCCTTTCCCCCCCCCCTTCCGAGATACTGCTTCCTCGCCCTCGCTCGACTCTTGCCCTACCTCCCCCTTACTTCTTTCCTCCCCATTAGTGCTTTGGCTTTACCTAGTAATTTGGTCCCGATGACCGGGGTGACGGAAGCTCTAAGCACCTTGAAATGTGAAAGGTGAATGAATCTGACATCTTCCTTAGACCTGGTGCTTCTCAGACGATCTCTCATAAGACTGGGATTCCTATAGCTGCGCTAGATATATCTCCCCAGCGGACACATGCAGTTATCGGCGGCAAAGAGATTTTGAAAACGATCCGTGTCTCGCCGGATCATTCGTCCGAGGAATTCAATCTTCGCAGTGCCATTATTAGCTATTCTTCTACTCACCATGTCGGGAGTGGGCTTTCCGCTCGGCACAAAGACCAGCTGACGGTCAGAGATGTGAAGTGGTCACATGGTGAGCATGACCAAATCATCGCCACCGCGGTGGCCAATGGCCGCATTGTTGTCTACGATCTGTATCGGACTGGCTTAGAATGCTGCCGGTTTCAAGGCCATAGCCGTCAAGTTCACCGCCTAGCCTTCAATCCATACCATTCATCATGGCTGTTGTCTGGAAGCCAGGACTCTTCGATCCGCATGTGGGATTTGCGGACAGCATCGGCAGAACGGGGCGTCTTAGTATGTGGAAGTACGGAATTATTCAACGGTAACAGTGATGCTATCCGTGATATCAGATGGTCACCGACCGACAGAGTACTGTTTGCAACAGCCACAGACAGTGGAGCTATACAACTGTGGGATTGCCGCAAGACCAGTGCGCCGTTGATGCGGATTACTGCTCATGATCGCCCCTGTTATTCGGTAGACTGGCATCCTGATGGAAAGCACCTCGTCAGTGGAGGCACAGACAGGCAAGTGAAGGTTTGGGATTTCTCTACTTCAGCAGAAAGAAGACAGAAGCCGGCCTTTCAGTTTCGTACCCCCCAGGCTGTTCTCAATGTGCGCTGGCGGCCCCCATCATGGGCGAGGGAGCCGGAGGGAGCAGGTGATTGGCAGTCGTCGCAGGTAGTAACATCTTACGACAAGGAGGACCCACGAGTTCACCTCTGGGATCTTCGGCGGTCCCATATTCCCTTCCGCGAGTTTGATCGTTATGACGCTCACGCCACCGATCTGCTCTGGCATTCGAAGGATCTGTTATGGACGGTGGGTGAAGCCGGCGCTTTTACCCAGACAGATGTTCGATATGCCCCTCAAGTGGTCAATCAACGGTCGACCTGTGCTGTTGCTTGGAGTCCAAGTGGAGAAGTGCTCGCCTTTGTCCAGAAGCGTCCTCGACGAAGTGCTCTTGGACCCAGCACCGCCGAGGTTGTAGGCCCTCGACAGGACGAGAGCAGCAGTGGGGAAGCCTTGAGTCAGAGCCCGGTGGACGATTTCCTTGATGACGCCCCGCTCACCTCGACGCGGCATCGGTATAGTAAGTCAAGTAGCATTCGACCGTCTAAGTCCTTAGGCAGTACTCCCCCGAGTGCATCGGAGCTTGTTCCTATTCTCCCCCTGGAAAGGTTATTGTCTCAGATCAAAACCCCAGAGGTACGTCAGCTCGGGTTTGTTGGAGGGATCCCGGGAGCCACACTGGATCAGGATACATACCAGTATCTAGCTTCGCACTATCATCCTCTGCTCGATGAGCCTGACATGCTTCCCAAGAGTTCTACACAGTCTTTGCTTGAATCACTTGGCCACAATGCCCAGTGCTCCGAAGACATATCTTTATTCAAGCTTGCTCAGACCTGGCGGGTCATCCAGTACGCGGTCATTCAGGAGCTTGAACTTAGGGCGAAGCAGCAGCCCCCCTCGCTCGATAAGGGACTTCGGGTCATGAAGAAACGCCCGTCAAAAGAAGGGCCAGTCGCGGAAAAGCAGCGGACAATGGAAGACGGTCGACAGGACAAATTTAAGAACAAGCTGATCAAGAGCGTCATTGAGAGCGATACATCAAAGCATCCTCTCACTGATACGGAGGGTGCTTCAACTATGACCACCCCGCTTGCGCAGCCCCTACCTGATTCTCCACTCGGGTCACTGGATAGTTCAATATCCCACATGACGTCCTTAAATGATACTACAGATATTCAACCGCTTCCTGCCTCAGTCCTGAGTCCCAATATCGGGACAATGTCTTCAAACGATTGGTCATCGGTATCGGACGTTGATCCTCGGCCAATCCGCAACTTCAACGAGAGTGGAGAGCAGGCAAATAAAGGCGCTCATTTTGCGCCGGAAAGTTTACCACCTGATTTCTTGCGCCCTTCTGTAGCCCATGATCTGGCAGATGACCAGCGATCTGCACCACGAGCCATCACCGGCAGGACAGATTGGCATATCAGAAAGCCTGCGGGTATTTCAAAGGACGCTTCTGAAGTGGATGATTATGATTTGAAGATGGAGGACAAAAGAGCGGCAATTCGTGATTACAGGCTTCATCCAAAAAAAGTACTGACCTTGGAATCTCGGATGGAATCTGCCAAGCCCCCAACGTTTCATCGTCAAGAGTCATCAGAAAGCTTCCCAATGTTCTCCGCATCAACGGAAAGTTCGCATCCTTCTAAGTACATGGGCACGTCTCTTAATTCTGCTGCAAGGCTTCATGATGCAGCGGGGACCGAGAGCCGAGGCGGGCAGGTGGATATACCCATTTCAAACAATAACAGAACCAGGAGTAGAGGAGCATCCATCCTAAATCCTGACATTGCGCATGAGACAGAAATGCTCATCAGCGAGTCGTTCGAGGAAGAGCCTCCAGGCTCTGATACCATTCATCTTGACCGGCCGTCCAGCCCGCCTCCGCTCCTCAAAGAGAGCCAACCATTGGAGTCTCGTACTTTCGAGGAAAGGTCTCAATCAGGGCCCAATGAGTGGAGTGCTCAGAGCACCTCTGGAGTGTTGAAACAATTTTCGGACGTCAGCATTCCAATTACTCCCGATACAACCCCTAACAAGCCCTGGAGTGTTGAGCTACTGTTCAAGGAGGCGATCAGACACTATCATAGTGGCGCTGTTGTTGACATCCAGTCTGCTGCTCACCTGCTCTTAATGTTGCGCGCTCTTTTTCAGGAATGCGACAAGATCCTCCCCAGCGAAGAGACTGAATTCATTCTCAAAGCCTACAACGAACAATTATTACGACAGTCAATGTACAAGGAGGCGGCCGAGCTCCGGCTACTCTGCGTGCCGTCCTACCCAGCAGTGTACGAATATGCCCAGGCGGACACATACATGAACGTGTTCTGCTTCTCATGCAAACGGCCATATGAGAACCCAAAGAGTGACAATGGGCGATGCTATCGTTGCAACACCCCACAGGATCCGTGTGCTATCTGTATGAGTGTTGATCCTCCTCCAGAATGGGTCGCAGAGCTATCAATGTCCTCGGATCACTCCGATCTTGGGTCAGGATCACCATATACCTTGTCCGCTTCGCATTCCTCCTTGGTGACAGAATCTATACCTCAATACGAGTTACAGCAAATGGACGCTATGTTCTCCGAAAATACTCAACCGCGTCGGCCCAGAGGAGCCACTCTCTGGACGTGGTGTCAAGGCTGCGGCCACGGCGGACATCTAGCTTGCATCAGTACTTGGCTAAGCGATGTATCCATCAGCGAGGGTGGCTGCGCGACCCCGGGGTGTATGCATGACTGTGGTCCAGGGTCCCGCCGTGAACACAACCGGTCTGTCCTGCTAGAGGAGTCCAAGAAACGAGATTCCGCCGGCCGCAAAGCAGGTGCAGGCTTTGTCAAACGAGACACATGGGCCAAGGGGGAAAGCAGGGCCGTGGAGAAGGTGCGTGGTATGTTGGGGGTTGGTGCATCAGCTGGAAGCACTTCAACCACGGCTACCACCAGCGCTGGGCCCAGTGGAGCCTCCTCTACCACGATGTCTCCCAAAAAGGTGCGACTAGTGACACCTAGTGAACAAGGGAAGCCGCGGCGAAGTGGCCATCGGACAAGCTTTGGTGGCAGCGGCAGCGGGCTGAGCAATTGATACTGAATCTATTCATACGAGCGACTGACGCCATTGAATCGGCAGAAGGCTGAGCCGATCTATCTTTCTTTGCATGTTTTTGTCTGTCGTCTCATCTTGTAAAGTGAGACTTTAGCACCCAGCCTCGATTTGCCAGTGGACAGAAGTCCCAAAGGGTCGATGATGATGACTGTACATAATATAATGCGCCTACATTGTAGTAGTAATGTGGATGACCCATGAAACGGTCTTCCTGCCGCCGGCCTATCCAAAAAACAACTTCTAACTAGCTAGCACAAAGCTGTGTCCTATGATTTCAACTCAAGTCAGTGGTCTCCGGAAAAGCTAAGTTCAGAATTTTCGTTTCTTCTTGGCTGGAGCTTTGGCCTTCGCCTCGAGTTGTCGTTTCAATTCATCCCGCTTCCTGTCGGCCCGCTGCAGTTCACTCTCCTCTTTCTCTTGTTCCGCGGGTGGTGTCAATTCAGGCTTTTGTTCCTGAGATGCTGAACGGGCTGCTCGCGGGTCTGCTGGTTCTGTAGTGGCTCCTTCGGATGCATCATCCGAGTGTTCTAATTTGGCAGATGACGCAGCATTTGTTGGTGGTTGAGATTCCGCAGTGCGCTTAGTGGAGCGTGCAATACCTCCTATCACCCCCAACCGGCCGGTCCGTTTGGGCGAGGTCTGGGTCTTTGACTCAGACAGCTGGTCTGATAGTGGTTGAGAGGGTTGCCGATTTGGAGATGATGGCAGAGATGGTGGTTGCTCTTTCTTCTTGCCGCCTATGATTCCAAGGCCGCGCTTGACTGGTGCTGGTGCATTCGGTTTCGGTGGTGGGGGTGGTGAAAGGTCGTCGTCTCCGTCTGTCTCAGAGGCGGTTGCTTCGCTATCTGTTGCTCTGGGGGGAGGTACTGATGGCTTGGCCCTCCGGTCTGGGATGTCGACCTCTGAAGCAGAAGAGGGCGGTGTCTTCTCTGTCGATTGTGGTCTCTTCCTGCCTCCGATTACACCAAGACCACCACCTTTAGAAGGCTTCTGTACTGATAAATGCTCCGACCTTGACGGTGATCTCGTCCCGTGTCTTGCTGAGCTTGGCTCTGCACCAGGGCTTGGACTTGGCGTCTTGGCTGTGGTGCGTCTTAGATGCGGCGGTGTCTCTTGTCGCTAGGGCGAGAAAAGATAGTGAACGCTGAACTGCTTAGAAAGCTGAGTGGGCTGTAAGAACATACCTCAAATTCGTCGTCGTCATCCTCATTCCCACTGTCACTGTCAGTCTCGAGACTACCATCAAATTGGCGCTTCTCTACGGCAGGCTTCCGGGGCTCATTGTCGGACGACGAGTCGACGACTGCAGTTGAGAGCTGATTCCACCATCCTTCTGCTGGCGCAGTGAGGTCTCGCACTCTATCGGCATCACCAACCCCGGAGCCAGTGGCTTCCGTGGCAAGATTGGCCGCGGAGCTGAGCTCGGGAAAGGATACATTGGTCTCGCGAATCCAGGAGTCCTTGTCGAATGGCTCGACCCCTTTGATGTATTTGGCAGTATGTGACAGCATCGTGTCTTTCTGTCCCGGACGATGACCGGAGACGCCAGGGAAGACTGTGCCAATGTCGATACCTAGAGTTTCGAGCTTGTCGAAGAGCTTCCCTAAGACCCAGTCTTTCTTCATGAGCTGGTCGATCAAAACCTGTTCCCGCGATTGCCATACGGCCTCAGATTTCACCAGCGGCAAGAGCAGACGGTCAGTGGTCGCAGAATGAGGGTTCTGGGACAAATAAAACCTCCATCGGAGAGGGTTGAGCGGAGCCGGGAGCTTTGTTGTGGTGAGCAGGTGCAGGCTCGCACCCTCTGAGCCCCGGCTGAGCGCAGCACTATGCCCAGAGTCATGATGCAGCGCCTCTTCTATCTTCTGTAGTAGCACTGTGAGCTGATCGTTATCCTCACTGGGGTCGATGGTGGTGTCGTCTTCATCTGCTCGTCGCAGTATAGATTTACGATCCAAATGTTCCGACCATATGTATGTAAGGTCGGTGATATACAGCTCATATCCGTCCACAGTGAAGGTAAATTGATACAAGATAGTGGGGACATTGCCAGAGGATGAGAAATGCAGTCTGTGCCATCTCGAAGGCATTTTGACCGCGACTGGTTGGGTCTGCTTTAGAATGGTAGGTAAGTTGAGAAGTAAGAGCCGCTATTTAAGGCATCAGCGGGTTGGTAGGCAATAGATTAGATGCACGTGCTGATAGAGAAGGTTTGCCGCGGCGGCGGCGCGATCGATTGACCTTCCTGTCAACCCGATCTCTGGACTGTCCGATAACAGTGCAACTTGGAGAGCCTGCTCCTCATTTGACAGCCACTGAATAACTCTGTTCGTTCTTCTTCTTAATTTTATTTTTGTTTTCTATCGTATACTCACGAGAGATTCGGAATCATTCTGGGCCTCCCCCCAACAGGATGTCATCGCGATTTCCCGAGCGAGCAAGCTCGAAGCGCAGCCGTTCTCGCTCCCCGTCGCGTCATCCTCAGAAGCACCCACGCCGATATGACGACCGAGACCAGCAATACGACTCCAGCAGGGCCTGGAGAGGCGAAGAAGGTCGTCCGTCGCAGTCGCGACCGCGGAATATGAAGGACCAGGTGCGGCTCAATCAGCTTCAGGAAGATGAGCAGGTCCGAGAATGGGTGGCGCAGGAGGACATCTTCGTTCTCAAGCAGGCCAAAAAGAAGGCAGAGATCCGGGTGAAGGAAGGCAGAGCCAAGCCGATCGATTGGCTCACTGTTACTCTACGGGTGATCGATCCTACGAGGAACCCTCTAGATGATGAAATCGCCGATTCGGAGCTCGATCTGGTGGACCCCGATGGTGTCTTTGAAGGACTGTCGGCGGCACAGTTGCTGGGTCTAGAGAAGGATATTGATACCTTCTTGAGTCTGGAGAAGAACTCGCAGAACCGGGAGTTTTGGAAGGTATGAGGTCTCCTCTGGTCTTCCGGCTGGTCAGGATGTTGTTTAGACGATGCTAACCACTATCTTTTCTGGCACAGACGATGAAGGTCATCTGTCGAGATCGCCAAAAGATCACCGGGCCTGAAGGTCGTGCGCTCAGCTCCGTGGCTTCCGACATCAACCGATTGCTGAGTCCCAAGTCCTACGAACAACTTCAGACACTCGAGGTGCAAGTTAGGAGAAAGTTGGATTCGAACGAACCCATCGACACAGACTACTGGGAAGAACTTCTGCGCAGTCTCACTGTTTGGAAAGCTCGCGCCAAGCTGAAGAAAGTGTTTCAAGATGTCATAAATGAGAGAGTTAAGGGGCTGCGCACACAACAGTGCGAGGAGGCCGAATCTGTGCGAGCGAAGCTCGCTCCGCTGGCTCCCTTTATGCGGGCCCCCTCGGGGAGTGACGCTCAATCCGATCATCACGACTTTGAAGGTCTCGATCCGGACCCATTGCTTCAGGTTCGTCCAGAGGACAAGATACTGGAGATTGTCGATGAAAGTGCTTTTCTTGGTCAAGTGGTCAGTCCAATTGCACCATGTACCATAAATCAATCCTCGAAAGACTGATGCCAACACTATGCAGGCCCGGGAACGACAAAAAATCTTGAAGATGGGATTTGTGCCGCTGCGCCAGCGACATGCGGAGAAGCCTTCGGCTACTCCCCTGAACCAAGCAACAAACATGCCAGTTCCTAGTGCCCTAACTAGGTTCTCGGCCATCCCCAACGATGACTTTTCTCAAGCGACCAAGGCCCTCTATGAACGCGAATTGGCGAAGGGAGTGAGTGAAAACGAGGAGATCTTCACTGGCGAGGAAGCTGTAAGCTCCGGCGCCCAACCTTTGTGGGCAGGCAAGTATCGACCCCGCAAGCCGCGGTACTTCAACCGTGTTCAAATGGGCTACGAGTGGAACAAGTACAACCAAACCCACTATGACCACGACAACCCACCCCCGAAAGTCGTCCAGGGCTACAAGTTCAATATATTCTACCCAGATCTGATTGACAAGACCAAAGCTCCGACCTACCGTATCGAGCGGGAAAATGGCCGTAAGCGCGGTCAGTCCTTTGCGGAAGCAGGGGAAGAAGATACTTGTCTCATTCGTTTTATGGCCGGCCCACCGTATGAAGATATCGCCTTTCGCATTGTGGATAAGGAGTGGGATTACAGTGCCAAGCGAGAACGCGGTTTCAAGAGTACTTTCGACAAAGTACGTTACATCCCCCTTTTTTTTTCGTACAAAGAAAATGAGAATTGACGGTGTCGGCAGGGAATTCTGCAACTACATTTTCAATTCAAGCGGGTGAGTCGAGTCCCTGATCGACGTCTCATCCCGGTGCTATACTAACTCGATTATCTAGATCTACTACCGGAAGTAAAATCAAGGCGATTTTCGGAGTTTCGGCGGTATGGAACGCACGAAAAGCCCTAGCGTATGCCAGAGGCAAAATATCGTCAGATCTGGGTTCCACAGGGACGAATTCGTCCGCGTACAACGAAGAGCCGTTCTCGCTCTTCTGATTGGACTGCAAACTTAATCCATCTGATCACGTATTGGACTCTATGCCAGCCAAGCTAAGATGTATCATATTCGATCTCAAGCTACTACATGATCCGGCGCGCAGATCGTGGTCTCCACTCACGGAATACCTGTCGATGCTTAATTACACTGCACTCGAGATCTGTATATATTCGGTCAGAAATGCTTTCCGTGCCTCCACTCTCTCCAGCAAAGGCTCCCCCACCCTGGGCAGCGCTGGTGTATATCACGTGCAACAAATCAGAATTGAGGCGGGGGACCTCATGCTTCCCTCGCATGGTCGTCGTGGACTTGGGAATGGTGGTAACACCTGATGCGGCTTTGGGGAAACATTGCGTATTGTTCTAAGGTTCCGGCTGGACGGGGAAACCGGGAGAAGCAGTGGTGTACCTAGTATCTGCAGGACAACTCTCTAAAGACTTCTCATGGCTTGAGGAAGAGGGAAGGGAGAGGAGTTATCTCCAATTCTGAGAAAAGTTCTGCAGCTAATTTCGAATTGCCCTTCGTTTTCTTTGTTTTTTGTTTTTCAAAATTGTTTTTTGTTTTTCTATTTTTCATTTTTGGTGGATGGTAGAATGTATCTGCAGACTTCCGGTATCGCCATCCTCATTAATACGTGCATGACCCCGGCCCATCTGGCGCGGCAGGCCACCCAGGGACCGCCATCGCAAGCCCCCTCGGACCAGATCTAGCCTCCGTTTGGGCATTCGTGATTTCATGGTCTTCGACTGCACTGCAAGTGGACTAGAATACCAGTTCGGTTTCACAACCTTATGGGGGGCGACTCCCGCGGTTGTCAATGCAGCTACATTTTCAACACATGATAGAATAGGTTGGCTGGTAGACCATTGGTATCATCCTGATTCTTTTCTGACTAATGTCTACCATTTCCCTCCCCTCCTCCTGGGCTGTGGGAAAGGGCGATCTTGACATCTTGTTCAACCTCATCCTTGTTTTGAAGGACTAAATATGTGCAAAGACTGACTGATTGCAAGCCCACAAAAGAAGAAAGAGGGTTAGCAGGAGAGAATGTCAGACATACTGAGGGAGGGACTGATACCGTAGACAGACCTCAAAAGAAAAAGAAAATGAAAGGAAAGAAGAGACCAAAAAGACCAAGCTTGTACTGTACATTATGAGCTGGCATTTTCTTTTGCCTCACAGCTTCAATTGCAAGATCGGGCTCCCTTCGTCTCAGTGGTCACACGTCTATTTTTTTTTTTTCTGATTTATTTGAAGGCGATTTTGGAGCCAACCCCTCCTAATCCTCCTTTCCTTTGTTCAGAGAGAACCCTTTATTTTGCAGCAAGCTACTTGATGGGACTCTAGAGGCAAGGGTGTCGTCGAAGTCTCAATAAATTTATATAATATTTTTATTCCGCTGTGAAGCTACACTTCTTCTCATGTTACTCTGAACTAGTCATTGACCCAGCTCTCGTCACAGACTGCGTTCATCCTGGCTCATACTACTAGCACAAGGCCACAAGCACAAGCACAAGCACATTATGGATCGTTTCTATCCTTCTCCTCCTCTCAGCTCACACCCGGACTCACTTCCATTCGGCCGGGCTTCTTCTCAGATTGAGCCTGCGAGACAAACAGTGACCCCTCCCTCATCTGTAACAGATGGCGCTCGTTTGACCCCTTCTCACCATGTCTATCCCTGTTCAGCAATCGGAAATTGGACGAGTTCCCATTCCGGCAGTTCAGAGACGGCGATGTCTCACTACCACCTCCAACAACAACATCATTATCATACCACCCCTCTGTGGAAGGCACCGCTATACCGACCCTCTTCTTCTTCACCATCCAGCGCTTCATCTGAGGAAGAAGTGCCAAGTCTCTTTCCTACTCACGGCGTTGAGTCTTCCGAGTGGTCATCGCATTCGACTGCGCCCAGTTGCCCGGAGTCGAAACAAGTAAAGCTCGAACCAGGAAGCAGTTACGAAAGCACCAGAAACTCTCTGCTCTGGTCGCGGACGCCAGGAACCCAGCAACCTGGATGCTCGCTTGAATCTGGCACCTATTCCATACCTTCTCAGACAGCTGCACCGTATCCAACACGGCCAGATACCTTTAAAACGGCTTGTCCTACCCCACGGTTGCTACCACCGTCACTGGCTTTTCCGAGCTCAGGTCATGGTTCGTTCCTATCTGACAAGGTGAAGACCCATGCAAACAGACCAGGGTCCCACCATGAGGAGTCACGACCTAGTCTTGACGACATCGGAGAGGAGGCAAACTCGGAGGCCCCATATTCCTGCCTTATCGAAAAAGCCCTCCTTGAGGCTCCCGATAAAAAGCTTACGCTTCAGGATATCTACAGCTGGTTTGAGAAGCGTACAGTAAAAGGAAAGGATCGTGCTTCCAAAGGCTGGCAGAACAGCGTCCGACACAACCTCTCAATGAATGCGGTAGGTGATGCTACTTCGCGATTCTCCACGATTGCTTGTGCTGTTCGTTTCAGGCCCTTGGTCTTGTCCCGATGACTGACACGGTGCATCTTCCAACAGGGGTTCGAAGCTGTTCGAGAGGAGGAACCTGGTAAGAAGCCCCAGAACTACTGGCGCCTAACGGAAGAAGCCGTCAAATATGGCGTCCAGTCCACCACACGGTACCGAAAGCAAGCGAGTAACAAAAAGACATCGATCTCAGACCCACCAGCACCTCAGCGCCAGCGGTCAGGGGCGAAAGGAGGGAAAGCTACGAAGATTAAGGCCAAGCTCCGTGGGCGCCCATCAGGCGAAGATGAGCTGCGAAAGGACAACTGTCAGCGTGAAATCACACAACCACCACTACAAAAAATAACCTATGGTCATGGTTATCCGTCCACTACCACAACAACATCACCCGCGACGGCGTCCGTGATATCATCCTTTCATGTGTCAGTGCCAGTCACACGGTTATCAACCGAGTCATTCGACCTGGGCAATGCTGTTGGCTGTGCAGATCCCCATCATTATTTCGCCATGCCAGGAGGACAGGGATCAGACTGTCTGACAATGGAAAACAGCTTTCTTCCATGGGGGGGGGGCCCTACGTTTTCTGCCGGGCTGATGACCGGGCCTGGGATTACGGCGAATCTCCCCCTAGGGATATAGAGGGTGGAGTAACTAGATAGCGTCGTTAGCGAATGGCCATTGGAAATTCCGGAATATACTGTACTAGCTGTTCATTGAGTGGTCTGTCCATGTTTGAACCATGCATTCCTCCCTGTTGAATGTTCTCTTAGACAATAGGCTGTTTCTATTCTACTAGGTATCATGTGTGCTTTCTCGCTGCAGGAGCTGATGGGCAACTGATGGGCAACACACACGTGTGGCGCTTCGGAACTGGTTTGATTACTTTTCACTGGCTGTCTGATCCTTCCTTCCCGATTGAGATATATGGCCAGCTTACCAACTAGGTACCTCTTACTACTGCTAGGCATTTTACTACCTTCCAACAGCCTGTCTGCCATACGTGGCTCGGAGAGCATCATCGACTGCACGCCATGATAAGATGATTGAAGGCACATCCCAAGTCCACGGCTGTAGCCCAAATTGCCATCATTTCTAATTTGACATGAATGATCGCACACCCATGGCCAGTATCCTGCAACAAAACAATTCAACATGTCACTTCTTCCAACACGAATCAGGGATCAGGCAGAGATCGGTGCTCGGATCGAGCCCCCTCCCACCCCCGTTTCTATCATAGCTCACAGCCTGTCAAAAAGAAACCTACTTTTGATTGCATCCATTCCTGCAAGTATGCATGTTGTGTAGGAACGATAGGTATATTTTTTTAGTGACTCTCACTAATTTAGATGCTTTCGTCTAACTAATCAGTGAGCTGGGCTAATGCGAGCAACTCCCGCGGGCCTTTGTTAGAACAAAACTTCTGCTTCTCATGTTTCGACTAGTCCTGAGACCACCTTCCTTTTACCTATTCTGGAGTGGGGACGGGGAAGAGAAGCAGTTTTTCTCATTCTCCTTCATACCCCGTACCTATCTCCCTATCTCCCTGTCTCTCTCTCACTCTCTCTTCGCCCCTCCCCACTCCCCTCCAACGTCAATCTTCTCCTTGGATGCCCAAGAGGGTATGGCGCTACTACTTAGTACGATGTAGTAGTAGTAGTAGTAGTAGTAGTAGTAGTAGTAGTAGTAGTAGTAGTAGTAGTAGTAGTAGTAGTAGTAGTAGTAGTAGTAGTAGTAGTAGT